>NC_058337.1:105718730-106021760 GCF_905475395.1 Chrysoperla carnea | reverse complement strand
TCATTATATTTTAAATCTATTTATTTTACTTTAAAATATATTCAATATACAATTAAATTTTTATGATTTGGAAGACGTCGGTTTCTTCGATCTTATCCAAGCAACGACATTGTGATCAATGTTACTATCCCTTTAATTATAATTGCTCACACTGTCGCTGCCCTGTCAGAAGCCGAACGTTTTTTTTAATACTGAGCGGGTTTCTCTATCATATAGCACAGCAGTGCGAAGCGAAATATTTGAACTGAAATTTGGATGAATGGTTACGTAAGTTACGTCATTCTAAATCCAATATGGCGGACCACCCAAGATGCTACACTAGTTATTTTTATCCACTTCCATGGTAGCCGTACTTTATTTTTGGGCCACCAAACAGAGGCTCCCTTTTCTTGAGCAAAGACCTGATTTATTTAGAGTTCAATATATTTATTTTTAACGCTTATTATGTGATTACAGTTAGGCCATTTTGCCTTACGTCTAAACTTGGGTAGTTTTGTTAAACGTAGCACAATTGCAATCCTGCGGTTATGCATAACGGAGGTGTTTTATGAAACATCAGACGATTTTATAAAACAACTGATTTGGCAATCCATCTGCGACACATATACAAATACACGCTTTCCTTTCGAATTAATATATCACTAATATTAATTAAGGATAAAATATCTTCAGTTGCCACTCAATACTTGCTTTATTAGTACTTACGTCGATTCTTGCATTAGTAGGTGCAGTTTTTTAAGTGGCCGTGAATTAACGGAGTCGATATTTCTCAAATTGAAATATGAGCATGTCTACATAAAAAAGGGTTTTACATACATTTAATAATGTAGACTATGTTAAAAACATTCCGAAAACGTTTTCCCGAAAATAGGTTATTCTGGAACATCCTGTTCGTAAATATGACCAAATTTTAATGATGCTAATAAAAAACTATTACTCATTTCTCAATCAATGATTATTATAGAATATAAAATAAAATAAATTGTTTTTTTAAATTAAAAACAACAAAAAAACACAGAACAAATATTGCATCGACACAAAAAATTTCATAAAATGTAAGATAATTAAAATTGAAATTGAATATTTTAACCAAACAAAATAAATGTTTATACAGAATGATCCAAGTAATAACAAGAGGAATTAATCAAGTGGCAGATAAAGTTAAATTAATATAAATATCTCAATATACTGATTGCCGGAAAAGCGTCTTCTTTAATATACAGGTTGCTGAAATTTTAGAAAAAAATATTATAATTGTGAATATTGCCAAAAAGGCTGCTTAGAAAAATTGCAAATTTAACACTAGATGCTCCTAGAAACGGGCATTGCATAACATTATACAATAATATCCGTAGCGCTCTCGAAACGGGATGCTGGCACACACATTTTTCGATCGTTGATTTACAAACTTTTCCATCACAAGTCTAAAAAAATGATGAAGCCTTAGCTCGTACTGCCAAATTGTAAACTTTCCTAAGCATACGTTATGGAAATATCACAAAAATATCCTTTTTATTCAAAAAGAGCGCTTTCCCGGGTAGAAATGTGTTGAGAAATTATCATATTTTAACGTTGACTACCAATCGATGAAGTTCTGTTGTTATAAATGGAACCACCCTGTATATATGGTGTAGGAAGATTATATTTTAGAGAGGTTATTGTTTAAATAAATGTATATATTTTATAATATATTATTGTCAGTTGAAAACGTTGGACGATTGTGGAAAACTTTTATTTATTACAGTTAAACTTTATAATCAGATTAATTATGATGTGTGAATGCAGTATATTGCCATCGTAATGATTGAAGACAATAAATTGATTAAACAGTTTTCACTTATTTTCTAAACTAGATATTATAAAGGATGATCCAAATTGAGCTCAAAAACTTTATTAAAAAAAAAAAAAACAAAAAAACAAAAAAAACAAAAAAAATATAATTAAATTTTAGCTATATTCCTTCTGGAATGAATTTATGATGAACCAAAGTAAAAGTCGAAAGCATCATTGAGACAGTTTATTGTGGTTTTTATCGGACTTACTAGTAGTGAAGAGCCGTAAGATTTATATCTCGGAATCCAGGGCCAGTTAATGAATCTTTTTAAAAACTCTTCCACTGCACTGTTCAAAGCTTTCTTAAAGAAGTTAAAAATAAAAATTTGTGCGATCTTTATGATGAAAATGACAAAAAGAAGGATATAGGAATGAATTCTAAGCAAATAGTGTTATTGAAACATATTTCGAAAAGTCAATACTTTCCGAGCTTGAAAATCGAAGTATTCAACGTTAAATAACTGAAAAATTTGACGTTTTTTGAAAAAAAGTATTTCAAACACTTTTAAAGTAGTATAAAAGATCAGGAAAATGAAAAAAGTTTCAAGTCATTTGTATACAAATTGACGCAGTTATAATGAAAACAAAGTTTCTCAGACCTTCCTTTTTATGTTTTATTCATTACAAAACCGATGAACTTACTATGGGAACTAATATTAATGCTTGCCGTTTTCCAATTACCTTTATTTATGTACTGGCAACATGCTCAAAAAAGTCAAAAATTCCTAGAAATTAGTAAGGACGTGTTATAATGTTTTGAATGGAATATGAAACTGAAATAAATAGGTAATAACTTCTGCCCGTCACCAACATGAGCAATATGTTACAACACGGTAGTGTGTGAACCAAGTTTTTTTACAAATAGCGCAAAATAATTACTTATTAATGAAAACCTATTCTGTAGAGACCGATCATTCATAAACATCAATATTCGTTAGTTTCAAAAAATCAAGTCCCGTCACAAAACAACTAAGAATAAAGAAACTAACACCTATTCAGCAGTACTCATGTATACCTGTATATTTTAAACCTTTATATCCAACATTTAATTTAATAAAACGTCAGGATTTGTACAAGTTTAACTGTACTGTTTATTAAATATATGACACAGTAACAGTAAATAAACAAAAATTTATGAATGATTTGTCAACTTGAACAAATAATAAATAAATAACTGAAAACAATAAATTGTTAAAGTTTTGTTGAAACAAATAATTATTTTATAAACTTGTTTCTTGTTTTTTGTTTCATCACTGTTCACATTCATAATTGTTCTATCCATTTATTCTATTTTTAGTTTGAATTTGTATTTCATATTTATTCATGTCATTTTTATGTGAGAGATCATCAAGATACTCCCGTTTTGGTGAAGGAATGAGCGTCGTCATTATCTGATACTTCATTCGATTTAATTAACAACGATGAAAAGAACTATGTACTTATTGTGGAAGATTTAATTTTTTTCGTTATAATTAAATGTATGTATATTGAGAAAAATAAAATATTTCTGACGCCACGTTATATAATCTGGTCTGGGATCCGATAAAATTTGGTTTAGTTTAGAATATCAAATACGTTTATTTATAGAATTTTAATCAGATCTGAATTTGTTAATCTCTCTCGTTTGCTAAGGACTACAGTGGCAAAAGAATTGAAATAAGTACATAGTTTTGTAACGAAACATAGAAATTTTCCGCATTTAGAAGCTTTTACCAGTTTGGTATTTTTACTTTAACTTTGCCAATAATGTTTGAAAGTAGTATAACGTGAGGCTGATAAAAGTATTGGGATAAAGTATACGAATAGTAAAGTAAAATTGAAAATGAAATTTTACTTCATATACTTCAAAACGTATTCAGTGGTAAAAAAATATTTTGAAATTGACAACGGAAATCGGAAGAAGTATACATTCTAAGCAAGAAGTATTATTTGAGTATATTTCGAAAAGTCAACATTTTCCGAGTTATTGGCGATTGAAATTCAGAGTATTTATCGCCAGATAACTGAAAAATTTGAATTTTTTTGAAAAAAATATGTCATACACTTTTTAAAGTACCAAGTACCAAAGTACCAGTAAAAATCCTTGAAAATGAAAAACAGTTTCTAGTCATTTGCATGAAAATTCATTTGAACTAAAATTCATGCGTGTCACTTTCCAATTTTCTTTATTTAGATACTGGCAACAAGCTTAAAAAGTTCTAGCAGTTCGCGTATATGTTTTTTAAATATTACAATTTAAATGCAAAGAATTTTTCGAAAAAAAAGTATTTATGGTTAAATAACGGTAAATTTTTGTCCTCTAAACTTTTTTTTGTAACTTTATTATTTTTCGATTAATTTAACGATTTTTTGTTCTATCCAAAATTTTTTCGATAGAATACTCGGACGTTAATGAAAATTTTCGTTGTCATTCATTTGGCATAGATCATAGCGAGTCACCTCCGATGCTTGAATTCTTCGCTCGCTTGCGTTTCTTTTTAAAGTGATTTCAATATTTATTTGAATAGTAAAGATACATTTTTAGATCGTATAACGGAACAAATAATGGCGATTGTTTTCTTATCTACATATCCTTATGATAATGATATGAAGAAACAAAACAAACCTTCTTCCTCTTCTGGTAATGATAATAATAATAAATTAAAATATTTATACATAAATGAAAATATAAATCTGAACGTAATTAAAATGGAAGTAATTATAAACTTCAATTTAAAGTTATGCATTTGATGGCTTAGAATAATAATAATAATAATAATAATAATGATAAATATACATTACTCAACAGAATAGTACGTAGATAGTGTGTGTTATAGACAGCAGCCAATAGTAATCAAGGAAATATTTACATACTGAAATGAAGGAAAATTAGAACACAATACGTGAAAATCAATTTTTCCCGTGATACTGACGTTAAAAATGACTCATTTTTATACCATGTATATATGAAATATACATAGTATATTAAGTTTAGTCCCAAGTTTGTAACGTTTAATAATACTGATAAAAATTTGGGTATAGTTGTTGCAAAACACTGTTAAAATATCAATTTGTTCAGTTTTTACATTCCATAGCACACTAGTAATAAATCTAAAAAATAAACTTGTACCTAGTATGCAAAAACTGATCAAATTGATAATTTAATATTGTAATGTGTTTTTCAAAAATCAAATTTCTACGGAATTTAAGTAACTTAAAAGTTGTCAATTTCTTTATAACGATATATTATTTGTGCATTCGATTCCTGTTGAATTGATTTGAAAATCCGAATAAAGTTTTGTTATATTTAATTTCTGAGAAAATATTAAAAAATTTGATTGTAAAACCATTTTCTGGAAGAATTGTTAATTATCAGAAAAAGTAAGTATTTAGACCGATAAGCTAGTGATATTACATACTATATTTATCTCATTTTCTTAGTCATTCAGTGTATATTTGACTTAATTGGATGTGTATTAGTATGTATATGTACACATAATCAGTGTAATGCCTATAGAACCATTATAGAATTGTATTTGATGTAAAAT
Source organism: Chrysoperla carnea (assembly GCF_905475395.1). Classification (NCBI taxonomy): domain Eukaryota; kingdom Metazoa; phylum Arthropoda; class Insecta; order Neuroptera; family Chrysopidae; genus Chrysoperla; species Chrysoperla carnea. The sequence continues at coordinate 106,016,400 of NC_058337.1, read as the reverse complement.
ATCAATATCGATTCTGATTTAAATTGAGTTTGATTTATTTGTATCTAATGAAACGATAAATTTACTTAGTTGTCTACAAATTGGAAGAATATTACGTTCAGAAATATGTTATTCAAGTATATTTTAGGTTTTTCCACACTAATGCCTTTATCACAAATGACTGCCGAAGTAACGAAAGAAAAATTTATAGAATAGTTATTATTTGAATAAAATTTATCATAAATAATTTACACTTTCCCCAATATGGTTTAATAAGAATTGTTCAATTAAGTTATATAATCTGCTATTTTTTCAATACAAAGAACAGTGTACTCGAGAGCGCATTCAGGAAATTTTTTGAACAAAATATTAATTTTTTTATGAATAACTTCTTAGTAAATAATTCTAGCCCTACTTCTTAAATTAGATAAAGACTTAAATTGGATTTTTCTCAGAAATCTCAGAAATTACTCGTCCAATTATCAGAGGAATCCGATTTTAGTATTTTTTGGGTCCAAGAAACATAATCTTCCAAAAATTTTCTAATTTTTTTACAGGTTAGAACATTGAGAAAATCACATAAAATTTGATTTGATCAGGAATTTGATGCAACTGGAGACTTGACTAGGATAGTCAAAGTAAACTAATTTGAGATATCAAACTTCGTGTCTTGATCTTAGTCAAAGTTACTATAGTAATTGATACATCTAAAGATTATTTTATCGAATTTTTTTAGGGGACAAATCTCAAAATTTTTGATACGCTATTCTAGCTACGAACGATCCAACTGTGTTTTGTATTATGGTTAGAGTCTGCAAGCTATTTACTGCTATTTTTTTGAATTTGTTTTTTTCCTTACTTTGTGTAGGGGGCAATTTTCCATTTGGATCCGCGCTTGGTACCCATTGGGAACACTCTTTACATAGATATATAAATCAGAGAGCTAATATTTCAAGTAAAAGTTGAATTAAATAACAATGCATGCACATTAAAATAAGGCCATAATGTACATAGTTACAGCTAGAATTTTAATTAAATTATTTATTTTATGCTAATCTTTTATGATTTTAATATAATTAAAAACATCACATGGATTATGATTCCATACCCAAGTAGTAAATAAAATCTATAGTGCTCTAAAAAGTTATAGGGTGATTAAATTGGGGTTATACATTTCTAATTTTAAATAAAATCTAAACGGTATTCGAAACTTTAGGAAAAGAAGGATTGGCACTATCAATGGCGGTTGAAGAGGGTATAAAAATCTATCTTTATGGTGTAAGCAAACAAACAAAATCAATTGAACATATCTTTCACAATTGTAGTTCGAAAGCCATTTTTTTAATCATCATTTTATTAAATCTTCTAAGATAGCATTTTTTATATGTAAACTTTTGTTCTATCTCTAACGGTTTACAAGACCCAAATGGCCTATGTTGCTCTTTACTAGCTAATTAGGTGATTTAATGAACACATATACCAAAGTTTTGTTCGCAGTATCGATATTTTTAAGCTTCTCATGGTTTTTAGTCATTCTTTAAGACTGTGAAATTGGAGATGAAAGTTTATATGAAACTCTGTAATTTTGGTGATGAAAAGAGGATAATAGTTTGTATGAAAATTCGTCATTTTTGAATTAACTACTTATTTCACCTATAATAAGTAACAATGCAGAGTTGTTGAGATATCGCAATGTTCGGTTCGATTTTAGTCCGTATCTCAAAAACTATTCGACCAGTCATCAAATGCAGGTGATATTTGTACTTTTGGGTCAAAATTACCTTATTAATTGAGTTTTATCAAAATTGGAGATACAAAAAAATTCTCGATTTTTGCAATTTTTTAAGGGGTACTCCTTTGAAAAAATCGAGAAAAACGCAAAAAAAAAAATTAATTTTGGAATTTGATGAAACTCGGTGGATGTGGTAATTTTGATGCAAGAAGTATAAAAATAAAAGTTAATATAATGATTGGATGCAGAGTTTCTGAGATATCGCAAAATTTGGATCGATTTTAGTCCGTATCTCAAAAATTATTCTGCCTATCATCAAATGCAGGTGATTTTTGTTCATTTTTGGTCAAAATTACCTTATATACTGAGTTTTACCAAAATTGCAGATACAAAAAATTTCTCGATTTTTTGCAATTTTTTTTAAGGTGTACGTACATACCCCTTTGAAAAAAACGAGAAAAACGCAAAAATTTTTTGTTTTGGATTTTGATGGAACTCGGTGGATGGGGTAATTTTGATTCAAAAAGTATAAAAATCAGGTTAATTTAATGATTGGACGTAAAGAAAGTTACAATGCCAGCGAGTATCATGAGCAAAACTTCATTTTCAAAAAAGTTAGAGTTCCACACCAAAAAATTAAAATCCATCCAATGTTGTGAACAAAAGGGTGGATAAGTGAAGGCTATAAAATGATAGTTTAAGGGAGAAATTGTCCTGCAAAGCGATCGGATAGCTGCTAGTTACATATATACATGTTAATTTTGGGACACCTTTTAGTTAAAATTCAACTTTAAATGGTAAATAATTGAAATTTCAGCCTGTATTTAATTAAATAAAACTGACATGCATCACTTCACTAATGGAAAATGCATATTAAATAACATTAGTTTTAATATGAAAAGATGCGCTGCACCGTTGTATTTTGATATACCTAAATAAAATAAAATAATAGTTTCATTTTAATACAAGAGAAGTCCTGAGGGATATTACATTTGAAAAAAATATATTATAGTAATGTTTATATCGAAACGAATCTCTTATAAACTAATTATAGAGAAAATTACAGAAAATGTATAAATATAAGTCAATACGAACATACATAAGTTCCTATTTCGAAAAAGAAATTTTCGAAAAAAGTCGGACAAGAAATACGAATGATAAAAAAATTTAAAACTCATACAAAATTTGACGTCATACAAAAAGTTTGATATAAGTATCCATTTTAAATTCTGTTTTGTTAGTTGTTTTTATTGTAATTCGAAAAATAATTTTTCTCTCCTGTGTGTTTTATAAAGCTTTTTTAAAGCAATATAAATAAATAAATAAATAAATAACAATAAAAAATATAAATAAATAAATCATGAATATTCCCTTTTAGACCTCGAAACAGCACCCTTTTATTAAAATGATTAATACATTCTTAAAACTTACGAAGTGAAAAAACGCAGCAGGAAATTTTTCGACCACAATGACCACTTGATAACAATAATAATTAATAAACAATAAAATATTTTTTTCGACAAAAATACTGCACTGATGAGCTACCACTTTGTGCGATAGAGTTTTTTTTAGCATATACTGATATTTGACAGCTGTCAAAAATGAAAATTTAAAAGATATAGAACTTGTTTTTCTCCTGTCAAACTTGTATTCTTATTAAGTAAGACCTTAAGTCTTTCGAACGGGAATATTGAACAATCCTACTAATGAAGACTCTATCTACCGATTTTAATTGGAACCTTTTTATAGGTAACTTTATAGATATAAAATACTAGCTGTGAACTACCCGCTTTGCTGGGCAACATTCCCACTTTCACCCCTCCCCCCATATTCCATATCCTTTTCTAGGTTACTATCTATCAACTAAATTTCATCAAAATCCGTTCTGCCGTTTAGGCATGATAGAGCAAAACTCCCAGCAAAAACCATAAAAAAATCACTAACTCAATTCAGTTTTCTGCCTACTTCCTACCCCCTAAGTACGATGACGTGATCATTTTGATCTTATATCCGTTTTTAGGTAACCATCTATTACCTTACTAAATTTTATCAAAATCTGTTCAGCCGTTTAGACGTGAAAGAGCAAAAGTCCCAACAAAAACGACTAAAAATCACTAACTCAATTTAGTTATCTGCCTACTGCCTACTCCCTAAGAACGATGGCGTGATTATTTATAGCCTATGACCATTTCTAGGTTATCATCTATCACCATACCAAATTTCATTAAAATCCGTTCAACCGTTTAGGCGTGAAAGAGAAACAGACAGACAGACAGAGTTACTTTCGCATTTATAATATTAGTATGGATAATAGAGATGTACGGCTTCGCCATAAATATGATATTTATAGTGATTATCTACGATTAAATAATTTATGTTGGCTATATTTGAATATATTATTTTCGGTTTCTTTTGACAACCGAAAAATTTGAGAATCAAATAAAATGCCTTTAAATAGAATATAATAATAGTAATACCAAAAGTATTTTTAAAAACACAAACAAAACACGAAAAAGTAAAAATTACAAAATTAAAGTACATTTACAAAAAAAACACTTATCAGAAAATTAAAAATATCATGGGAGAGATGTTCTTAAATAACGAATCAGCTGTCAAAACTCAAAAGCACGCTTTAAACTCAATAATACAAAATTCTACAAAATAAATAAATATATCAACGCATTCTATAATAGTTCTGCAATCTTTTTATTCAATGAAAATGATCAGTTGGGTGACCTAATAAAGGTTCATTTTTTTACTATACGATCTTAAAAATATACTCGGATACAAAGAAACTGAATCCGAAATTTTTTCCCGACGAATGCACCCATATATGCTTTTCTATTATTTAAAATTATTAACGTTATTTTTTGTGAAGCTTTTAAGTATAAATCAATTTATTTCATTAATTTAAAATATGACTATCGTTGAGTTGACGGCAGTGAATAAAATAATGCTTCAGTTAGCGAAGCGCCGTAGTAATAGCTAGGCTAACATTATTGCTGGCTTGAGTGTATAATAATTTCAAATTGTTCTAAACGTGTTTTTTTTGTTATTCTTAATATCTATCCATTGGTTGGTAGTATAAATTTTTCTTCATCAATCTTCATCAGTCATAAAATATGATGGCAGGTTGATAAACTTTTCACAAAGCATTAAAATGAATAAAAAAAATTAAATTTATATAAATAAACATACAAGGTTGGTCAGAGAAGAAAGCGATTTTAAAAACGTCATGAAAGAAATTCTCTTAATTTTCCAGGTAAAATCTCCGCCACCATTTATTTGGTTTTCGAAAATTTTAGAAAGAATGTTGTAGAATTTTTTTTCTTTTTTCGAGAATGATTCACAAAATGATTAGTTGAAGCTACCTATAAATGGATCTCAGAAATTGGACACACAGTCACAAGTTTTGTCCTAATTTGTGCTCTTACGCTTTCAAACAAAAGTTTTTTATTTTCTTTATAAGGAACGTTTATTACATTTAAATGTTTGTTCTAACGGTTTACAAGATGGGTCTCACGAAACCAAGACCTTGACCTATGTTGATGATTTACGAACTCGACCTCACATTTTACGTCCTAAGCAAGCTATTACTAAATTTCAGTTTGGTTTTTGAGTTATCGTGTTGACAGACGGATAGGTAATCGGAAAAAATAGACCGAAAATTTTATAGACCTATAGGATTGTTGTAGTTACGAATTGGTTGAATTGAGTTTATGAGCTATAGAGGAGTTGGTTAGGTTCTGAAGTTGTTCCCTTTGCGTTCAAAAATGTGACACTATTACGGAAATTGTTTCGGTCTATTTTTTCTTCATCTAATTTTTTCATAAATCCGTTTTGGTAAAATGTTTTTGCCATGTAATACCTCATTTTCACTTAATGCAAAAATGTGATAGACATATGAAACATGGTCTATTGGATCTTTCACAAATTACTTAACATAATTGATTAAAAACATATAATAATTTATCCACTTAATTAATTTTTTTTTTCAGGTTAGTTTTCATAAATACTTATTTTATTTAGTTTAAGATGGTAAAAAAATTAATTTGGAATAATTGAACGGCTTTCTTTTAACTGACTTTTTAAAATCGCACAATTCTCCGCCCCACATTTATATATTATGTTATAGTACAGTAAAAAGTCAATCTATACTACCATTAATTTAAATTGAAATCTTTTAAAAATATAAACACAAACTAAAAATTACATTTTGCATGACTAAACATTCGTTTTTCAATTTTCAAATATTTATATAAAATCACGACATTTAAAATTAGGTAGTAACTTACAGATTGATTTGTTAGCTTTGTGAAAAAAATTTTGCCAAGAAATTGTAGTACTAATATTGTTAGTAGTTTAAATCTGTAATTTTGAAGTCCATTGAGTTTAGAAAAAGTTTCAAACAAAAGCTATTTAATGCTACGTCCTAAAAGGTTGATATTTGTTACAAAATCGGTCCATAGGGCGCAAATTGCTAACTCAAATTTGTTTCTCAGCTGTAGTGCACGTTATTTAAATTTCACCCCAAAATCTCTTTTCGTCGTTTTGACTTAGGCACTTCCATAAACCTAAGATTTGTACTTGAATATTGCATTTTTAATTTTTCAAGAATTTTTATTTTGAAAAATAAGCGTCTAGAGAAAAGAAACACATTTTACTTTTATTTTGGGGTGTTTTCCCTAGAAATTTACAACCCATACACGCTAATGTTCTCTGACAAATAATATGAAACATTTAAAATGTCCAACACCTCAAATATGTCGATAAAAAGACTATAAAAATATAATTAGCAATAACCAGCTAATTATCTCACATTTGAACACTGCACCAGTCTTTAAATGAAATGCAGAATTCAACAAATAAATTGTCTGACAGTGAAACAGACAAAAATGCGTTTTAACAAAAACGTCGCAAAAATCTGTATAGAATTAATAAATCTGTAAAAATTTCTCATAAATCTGTATACTTTCTTATTATATTAGCATATACTTATTTTCCGACATTCAACAAATTTTTTTTCTGTGATTTATTTAATCGTAAAATGCATAATTGATTTCCAATTTCAATTCGTTCTGATGTTAATGATTCAGGGATGATTTCTCCAATTCGAGAAATCGATCTAGGAAGATCTGACCCTTTATTTAATATTAACGTTACAATTCGATGATATGCTTTATTGAGCTTCATTGGTAGTATTGAAGTGTTTTTAAAGGTAGGTATGCTTTACTATGTAACAAGTCTAATTTTAAAAAGATTAATTTGGAAAATTATTATTTAAAAGTTTACGAAGAAATTTAATTTTAAATCGAAACGAAGAGGAATAAAGGCAGAAAAATAGCTCTAGTTTTTTTATTTTTTCTAAGGGGTACCTTCAGAAATTTCAAAAAAATCGAAATAAAAAATTTTCGTTCCTGGTTTCGATAAAACTCAGTTTATAAAGTAATATTGACCCAAAAAATTCAAAAATCGGGTTCATGTCGCGATTGGATCCATAATTTCTGAGAAAATCTCATTTTGAACGATATATCAAAAACTATGCCTCCAATCGCTAAATGAACGCGATTTTTGAACTTTTTTTGTCAAAATTACCTTATATAGTAAGTTTTATCGAAGTTGGAAACAGCAAATTTTTGCACATTTTTTTTGATTTTTTCTAAGGGGTATCCCTTCAGAAATTTCCAAAAAATCGAAATAAATTTTTCGTCTCTGATTTCGATAAAACTAAAAAAAAAAGTTTATAAGGTAATATTGACCCAAAAAAATTCAAAAATCGGGTTCATGTCGCGATTGGATCCATAATTTCTGAGAAAAAGTCTACTCTTTCTACAGTATATTTAAGAATATAAAAAAAAATTTAGAATACTTAAGATAATTTTAAAATGTTTTCATTAGAAACGTGAAAATGTGGAGATATTTTAAACCCATATTCTTACGATCGGTTATGAAATCGCTGTTTCATTGATTGCTTTTTTAAGGCTTTTGTTTATAAGCAATCTTGTTAGTTTTTTTGTTTTTGCAATTTTTTACAAAACACTCATTTGCGGGATTTCTACATAACAAACATTTTCTTTCTGGTTAAATATTTGATACGATTAAAAAAGTTATTTTATAGACCATTATTTGTCGTTTGTTATAGAACTAACAAATCATTCTATAAACATTTAGGAGACAGTTCGCTTATTTATAATATCAGTTGTCAACAAAATAAAGTTCATGTACAATATTTTATATGGAGTTTGGTAGAACTATTTCGATGAACAGTACTTGTTCCTTCGAACGAAACGTCAAGCAATAATATTAGCAAAAAATTTGATCAGTAGCGTTGGAATCTATATATTTGTTGGGACGATGGGTCTCAATGGTAGCTCAAGTATTAAAGGGCCTATAAAAGTACAATTAGACAATCGGTTAAAGTCTATCGCCTAAGACCGTTCGGCCACTGTTTACAGAAAAATAGTTTCTAAACCGATTTCTGTTTTTAGTTATTTTAATTTTGTTGGATTTAGCAGTTTAATTAAAGTGTTGGAAGTTTAATTAAACTTTATCCAAATCTTATGTAAAAAGACATGTTCATAAAAAGCAAAAAACTTGTCTAAACCAACATCAATTATTAAGCACGAACGCATAGTTCGAAGAGTAAGATATAAAGATAATTATATCCTAAGAGAACGTGGATGTATCATCCTTTCCCTATAGAAAAAAATTTCTTGTCAAAAAAAAAAGAATGACTAAGAAAAATACAATAAAATAAATGCAATCATAAATTGTAATTCTAGAGAATATTATAGAGCTGACTGAGATATAGAAAAGTTTACTATACGATGGAAGAAGAAGTGGCACACATATAAAAAAAACAATTGTATAGGACAAAATGATTAAGTTTTCTACATTAATATTGTTAAATAGCAAAACTTAAAATCGGATTTTTCCTTGTTATCAGTGTTGACATTGTGTATATAACATACATATATTGGGAAGAGAGCTAGTACCAGTGATCGAAATTTATAGCGTGTACGTATTCTTAAGGCAATTATTCAAAATAATTGAACAGCTATAGATAATAAAGTTTGATCCAAGGTACAAAATGGTTCATGTTCTTAAAGTGTCATACATCAGATCCTTAAAAGCCTTGGATTACCCTGAACGAATTTACCTAAAGGTGCGCTTTCCTTCAATGTAATTTTTACAGTTATATCATTCAAGAGAACACCATCATATGGACTATGTGCAAGGGGGAAGGTCTTAGGTTTGGCAATACACGTGGCGCGCCGACGGAAAAATGCCGAACTATTTACACGCCAGCCGCCGACAATGTACATTGAAAATACATTGACAACTACTTTTAATATAGAGTACAAAATGTAGTATATATTGTATAGTGTATTTATATTATACTAGTATTATACTTTGGTAAATATTTCGAATTCTACCTATTTAATCTCAGTTTAAATATTAAAATTATTAATGTTATTTTCTCAATAAATTTTTATAATCAAAATAAGGACACAAAATATAACGATGTTAATATATGTGTCTTTGTTTAATAATTAACGTTATACTTTATAATATTGTGTACTCTTTTTAACACACATCTAAATACTATAATGCTATTTCATTTTTCTACATTTAATACACATTTTTATTGAGAACGAGTTGAAATAGCTAACGAATGTTTATTTAATAATTACAATACCTTTTTTGGCGTTAGTATATAATAATTATAACAAGTATTGCAAAAAACTTTCTGCTCTTTTTACATGCAGTTCAATGTATACAAAGAAAAATAATGGCCGCATGACGGGTGAATAGTTCTACACTTTCCACTAGTTGACGCCACTTGGCTTCATGCACATAGTCAATAGCTTATATGATTGAAAAATGGAAAACCCTAAAAGTTTCTCTTACAGGAATCTACTTCTCTGAGTGCCCAGTAACGGCTTTAAATGGTTTTTTTAACTTATAGAAAAGAAAAAAAAATTGTAGAATTTATTGCATAGCTATTACCATTTGTCAGTGGTACATATGTTGCGAGATTCAAGGCACATGACTCAATTACGTCTTTTCAAACTTTACCTATGAAACATTTTACGTTACGAAAAAAAGAAACAAATACGATATAGCCAAATGTCCACCATTAAGCAATGGTTTAAAAAGAATTTGATTTAAAACATAAAATACAATAGTCAAATTGTTATGAATACTAAAACACAAATTTTTTGCTTGGAACTTAACTAGACAGTTAAAAGCTTTGTCTTTATAGGTTTGTAGAGAAAATATAGACGGATTCAAGAAAAAATATCTTTGGTCCTACACTTTTCGCTATATTTTACAGTATAGCAGTGGATAAAATAAATGCACACAGATTATATATATAAAATGTATAACTATAAGAATAATATCAGAGAGAGACTACCCTAAACACACCCCAAATATTAATAGGAATTATCTAGAAAGTATAAGATGATTCAGGTTATCTACATGTATTGTAATGAGTCTGGTATCGTGGACGGCTATGAATATCGTTTCTAGAAGAATATAGGTTAATCTGACGTCTAAGGCGACCTTAGGAAATCAATATTGTAAATTGATTTTTGTGTGGAACATTAATAATTTACCTTTGCATTAAACATTACAGTATTCGCTCCGTGCGTGAGTTTCGTTTCCATGGTAACGATACACTACTTTAATTATAGAATTGTATGAATGCATATATAATTGTATGGATTGCATTTAAGACTTACATTTAAAATTTAATATTCTTGTCTCACAAATTTAAATAAATAATTATGAAAATTTACATTTGAAAAACAATATTTGTTCAATTTGATTTCTTATTTTCACAAATTCTAATGCATTAAGTTTAATTAATTCGTGTTTTTCAATAATTTTAATTTGACATTTCTATTACATTAACATGTAAAGAATTGCAAATTAGTCATAACAGCCCCCTTTAACTCCAAAATTTTTCACTTAAAGCGCTGGCATCGATTTTATTGTCCCTACCATGACTACGCACACAACGACACCTGGAGGTGTTTTATTGTATCAAACTTACTAAAACTAATTTGATTTTTTTTTATTCTAACCAGTAATGGAGAGTGCTTTCAAAACCGCAACATTCCTCGACATACTCAGCACTTTTTTAGTTTCAAACAACCTAGCTTCAGATAAAAATATTTGAAAATCGATTGAATTATTCAAACACATTTTTAGACCACTCAGTTTCTTCTTCATTGATATAACCAGTGGTGGATTTACACTAGGGGCAGTCGGGGCTAGTGCCCAGGGCGGCAACTTTTCTAGGTCGGCAAAATTTGGAAAGTGAGAAAATATTTTCAATACAATATATAATTAACTAATTCTTTTAAATAAACATTTTATTTTTCAAGAAATATAATTTATGCATTATGTATCAAATCAAATTTTTTTATATTATAATATAGAAAATTTAAGTGAAAACTATTAAAATAGTTTAATTAATTTATTTCCATAAAGGTTTGAAAAAATAAAATTTGATATTTTTATTTTCTGGAATTGATAAATTCCAGAAATATAGTTTTTTTGAAGAATTAAAAATATTTTCAAATTACTTATCTATGTCTTTTTGATGACAGAAACTTTAATTGATCAATGAATTTTCCTAAAATTGGAGAATTATCCAATAACACTAATTAATTTAAATTTAAAAGAACAGTAATAAATAATATGTAATACATAATAAAATTTCTGCAATTAATTAGTTATTCTAATTTTTTTTAAATAAGATATCAAAAATATTAAAATAAAATTTCAGTCATAGGGCGGCATTTTCTTCAGTGCCCCAGGGCGGCAGAAATTTAAATACGGCCCTGATATAACATCAGAAGAAGTTTTTTCCCCAGTTTAACATCAGAAACTTGAAGCAGAGAATATATTTTTTCAGAAAGTCCGTTAATAAAATAAAGTCATACTTCTCAAAACTAAACATTTATTTAAACATTTATTATTGAAGTACTTGTTAATTGGTTCACTTGTTACAAATAATACACTTGGTATACATTCGAACATCTACGTACATATTGGGTGTATCAAAACTAACGCAAGTCGTATTTTTAAAAGAAAATGCAGTTTTTTAATAAAAAGTTTTTAATTTTGTTTTAATACATACATTTTGCAATTTAGAGTTTTGCATAGAATAACATATCCGATAAAATTAATACAATATCAGGTAAAATTCCAATATCTTGATGGCACAGAATTGCTTGTCTAAATTTTCCTTGACAATTTTGCATAATTGTAGCTGAAAAGTGTTACTAAAGATCTGAATTTTCTCCATTAAGGCGTGAGTGGTCGCAGAATTGTTGTCAGAAACCTCAGACTTTAAAAATCTCCATGAACAAATTCAATAGTGTAAAACCCCATGATTTGGACGGTCTACCATGGTCTAGGATTCTCTTTGAATTTTTTTAATTTATCTTTTCATATTTGATGAAGCTAGATTACTATTTCAACACTAGTTTATACGGAATTTGCGAGCTGTGAATGTTTTTACTTTATTATTTTTAAAACTTTGCCCAACAGTGAAAACGCTTTCACGCTGTCTTTATTATTTTACAGTCAACACTTTACCATGCATATGGGCAAACATTCAGTTCCTGCTTTAATTTTGGGACACTCTTTACATACCTTTATATATACTTGGTATTATTTGTACAAATAATATTGTCATATCATTTTAAAGAAAAAGGAGAGAGTTTTCTTTAATACAACATCAGTAGGTCTAGGATCAGGCGTGATACTTGGCAGTTATTTTAGATCGGCTGGTTGTTTTGCTATGCGAAAATTTTCATACTTGGAGACTTCTCTTGAAGATGATCTTATTTCTCCATGAAGAATATTAAAATAACACATAAATTAAAAATTGAAAGAAACTCCCGACACAAAATAAAATCTGATCGATTCGTTTGTGGTATCGTTGCTTCTAAGCTGAAGAACTGATTTTGATTTTATTTTAAAAGATAATTTGATTGTAAGTGTTCTTGGCTATGTTTCAAGAAAATCAGATCAACTGTTTGAAGATCATCAACTCTTTTCTGTTTGTTATCGTATACGTAACTCTAGATTAGTACTTGGAATATAGCTAAGAATACTTTCAATTAAATTATCTTTCAAACAAAAAACGAATCTGATCGATTCGTTTGTAGAATCATAGCTCCTAAACGGGAGAAGTAATTTTATTTTTTTTGATTGAGAGGTAATTTGATTGATAGTGTTCTGAGCTATGCTTCAAATGCTAGTTAAAGCTTTTTATAGGTTCTACAATAACCATCTAATAACCGGAGATGGTTTTAAGAAACCAGTCAACTACCCTGTTTATTAAAAGAATGTAAAAACGATTTTATTTGATACTGCAAAAAGTAAGGTGTCACGTTCCGGACCTTCCGAAGAATAATCACCGGCAAAACAAATTTTTTGTAGACGATAAAGTTGTTTGGCATAACCTTGACAACAAAGTTAATTCCTAAGCCTGGTCCTAAACTTAAAACAATATTGTCATATCGTTTTGAAGGAATGAAAGGAGAGACTTTTCTTGAACAGAATAGTTATGTAATAAGATTTTATTAGGAAGTTGTAAAGGGACTTTTAGTTTGTTCTTACTAGAATAATACTCAGAATTCATTCATTGTAGTAGTTATTATAACAACAATGTACGTACAAGATAGAGAAAGATTGCTGTTTTATACATTGTTATATTCCATCGTATTTACAGAAAAGGAGGGTTAGTTAATTAATGAAGCGCAAATATTATTTAATTGTAAGATCGCTCAGTGCTAGAATAATTAAAGACTTGTGTCTTGGAAAAGTCTTTATCATTTTATTATACAAAGTATCTTTTCTATAACGACAATTGTAGTTCCTTTAACAAAGCCCGACAATGTTGTATAGAATCCAGTCGGACAAGCAGTGGTATCTGACCTACTTACAGATTGGAAACATAGACGTTCTCTGTTATTGAATTAAATCGTTTTGAAGGAGGTCATGGATCTACGGGAAAGAGTAATTTCGATTTTGTACACATTTCCTTGTGTAGATCACGCTATTCTTAAAGCCAATGATATTCGAGTTTTATTATCTGAAGTAGCAACTAAAAATAAATTAAGAAATTAAATAATTTTTCAATTTCAAAATCCATTATTAATTCTTAAAATTCAATTTTAACTTGGAATAGATCTTTTATCTAAGTTCATTTTTTCCATACCGAGTTTTTGAATGCTTTCATATGGATGAAATTCGATTAATCGGTCAGTCTTTAAGTTTTATAACAATTTGTTGTATGCTTTGACCCACATATCTCTTCGAGCAACTTTGACATCCAATGCAATATATTTCTGACTGTAATTTTGTTATTTAATCTGGTAGTTTTACCTGGAAAGTTTTCCGAGAGTTTTGATGAAAATTTCCACTTTGCTACCTCGTATGTTTGCCACTTTTGAGGCATATGTTAGAGAGGTATTAGTTTGTTTAAACGAGTTATTCAGCATAACCTGTTTAATTTTGTATGTAGATATTTTCCTATGTAGTTGTATGTAGAGTAAAAAAGCTGGGAAAGAAGATATCGTAGAATGTTTTTCGACGCTATTTTTCCAATATGGCTGCGCGAACGAAACGAGCTTTGAAGCATGTTTAAAAGAAAAATCCCAAAATAAGAATCGAAAACTCAGGGAGAGACAGAATGTCACCAACTTTCCCAGAAAAGTCTCCTCAGTTTATACAAGTTTTAGCTTGAAACTCCTTCATTATTTTACGAACTCATTTGCAATTACAGTGTTTGTGTTTTTATACATATCTAGCACTAACAAATATAACGCATATTACTTCTTTACAGTAAGAACATGTATAAAATTAAACTACATATAAGAACACTAACTAAGAACGAATCGTAGATATCTAAATTATTATTTTACTTCTACTTCCAAGACAGCAGATGGTGTTGACGAACGAACAATGTTTATTACTTACATGCACATAATAATTAAATAATATTAACTACTTATAAGACATTTTCTTATACCAAACAAGAGACGTTTATCAATAGTCATAATTCACTTTCATTTGTTTTTCCTCTTACGTCAAAATGATAGTAGATATTAATGTTTGGTAACATGTTTGTATAAAGGATTGTTGACATAATATGCTGGATCGAATGTGTATGAATTAGTTAATTACATTTGGAAATATTTGATTTATCGTTTGAATTAATTCTACCTACAATTATAATAAAATAGCATGATGAGAAATTCTTGTGGAATTATTCTGCGTTTCTATGTGATGCATATTTCCATTTATTAATTTTAAGGATTTAAAATTCCTTTTTTTGATTGCAAATGTTATGGGGGAATCAAGTGGAAAGGCTATATAAGTCCTTTTTTGACAAATCATGTATGTAATTTTGTATGCTATATTGATTGAGCATAGATATTCATACAAAATTGTGATCCTATTAGAAGGGATACTTTCATCACTTGAGTTAATTTTAGTATAAATGTTCCTTTTTTTCAGATATTGTCGTGTTTTTGGAGCAGGAGATAAGAGCAGGGGGTGATTTTACGCGCAATTGATAGAGCACGTAAAATAACTTCTTTGGTAAGCTGGATTTGTACAAATAAAAAGTTTTACAGCCTTTTGAGGCAGTGAAGCGGATGATTTCATTGACCCTGTACATGACGCCATTTTTATAATGATATATCAGTGATTTAGGCAACATATTCGAAAAATATTTGAATTTGTTATTAAGGATCATTTATTAATCCTTTATTATGGCTATGCATTTGTTGGAACAAAGCTGTTCGAAACGCATTTGATGGAATAAAGATATCAAGTTTATTAATTTGTAAAAAAAAATTACCGAATATTTTTTCCTATTTCAAATAAAAATACATCTAATTACTTTTTTAACTCTGGAAATATGTCATTTTTTATAACGTTGATTATTTTATAATTAAACAAAAGTTAAAAATACTGTTAATGGATTTTCAACGCTTCCTTCATAGTATATTAACAAAAAAGCCAATTTTGAATGGGGTTTAATTTATAATATTTATAAACATATTTTTCATACAAAATAGCATATAAAAACTACAAAATAAATTCCATATAAATCCATTATTTTACTTTCAGTGGAAACACAATTTTTAATCCTTTCTCAATGTATATATAGGGATTCAGTTTAATACAATTATTATATAACGCTTTTTTTGTTTTAACTCGCAATTTTTTTCTTTTTCTACGAAGTTTGTTTGGTAAATATTTTTTTAATTGGCCATATAAATAACGTATACAAACATATATGCGTATGAAAATAAAATAGTCAAGCTTATTTTGAAATATACATTTTTAATTGTATTAAAAAACAATTTTTGGCCTCTGTATTCAGGGTACAATATCATAAAGATATAGTTTAAAACAAAATCGCTTCCCGCTGTCTGTATCTGTGATGTTCCTATGTATGCTTAGATCTTCAAAACTACGCAACGGATTTTGATGCGGTTTTTTCTAATAGATAGAGTGATTTAGGAGGAAGGTTTTTATGTACAAAACATGCATAATATAGTAGGGTAAGAGGTTGAAATCAGGGTTGAAAAGATGTGTTTCAAAAATTAGTAGTTGTGCATCAATTAAGCTCGAATATTGACAAGATATACAACCAACTTAATGAATTGTCTTGATCTACTTTTAATCTTCAGGAGATGGAAAGGTGAAACGGTTAAGTGGGAAATACTATTCGGATTTTTTCAAATATACCCAAGTGGATCAAATAAAAGAGCATGACGTGCACTTTACAAAACTGTAACCCCTACGCAATGAAATATGGGGGGGGGGGGTGTTGAAAGTGTGAAAGTGAGATGTTGCCCAGTGAAGCGGGTAGTTCACAGCTGGTACGCATGGAATATACTGATTTTAATGTCAATAATACTATTTTTAGGCCATCTTTAAATGAGGGAGTGATCAATCCCGTAAAAGAAAGCTCATATGAACAGTTTTTAAAGAGCGGATAGTGTTAAAGAAAAATTATCCTTAATTAAAAATAGCCATGAAGACTTTTCGATAGAAAAACTATGATAGGAGTGTTTTAAAATCAATAAAATTTCATAAAAATATATCTCATCTGGTTTGTCAGATGGGTGAAGATCATCAGTATACCGTCTCTTAGACTATAAAATATAATTTGTCGTGATGTGCTCTTATAGCAATTGACTTGACTTTTGATATTGAGATCTGTATGGAGGTCTTATTTGTAACGTTTGTATCAGATTTTTTAATTTCCATGTAGAATCAATATTTTTGTTTGTCCATCTCATATATTCTATGTGTGTGTGTGTGGGTTTAAAATTCATGTACAAATTAACTCCCTTAAAAGGACATAGAACCATCATCATCGTATATACCCAGAATCGTATACATAGTGTACCTACCATATTATTTGACTAAAAGTTACTTTGTAATTAAACAGACATAGAATGTTGTTCAGTTCACTATTACAGTACAGTAGGTTTATATTTGCGTTTAATTAGAAATTTGTACTTCAATAACTACCAGAATAATTTTCATCTGCCCAATATCAACAATATTCATCCATGATATAGGGTAAGATGTAGTACCTAGAGATAAATGTACTTTGAACCATTCTTTAGTTTCTATAAAGGCATTTGTATTTTACTGATAATGCAGGTAGACTGAAGACTGATTGTTAATATGGTTTTGTTTTCAAGTAAAAATGAAATAAGTACAAAAGTTTTGGTCGCCTATTTATATCTAAACTTTTACTAATAATACTAATACTTTTATAGTATTTTATAAATCATATCCAACATAAATCTTCGGTTATTGTCGGTTAAGTTGTTATACCATATTCTTGTTTTAATAATAACGTAAAATTCTGAGGAGGTAAAGTTTAAAATATGTTAAGTATTGCACTTTGCATCTAACAACATAATGTACCATTGATACATGGTCATATGCATACAGTTAATTTTATAATTACAGGTAAGCTAAGTATTAGTGAGAAAAAGAGGTCTCATTTACCTCGTGTCATTAAAAACATGAGTTAGAGTTCGTACAAAACAAAGTGGCACCGAGCAAGAGAGAGTGTATGATGTATATGTGCACTCGTATCTACACTCTCTCTTGTTCAGTGCCACTTTGTTTTGTACGAACTCTACACACATACATTTTATTCCCGCGAATAAACTGTCATGTTTAAATGTTGAAGAGAATATACCTTCAGATACAATCATTATACATAAATATATTGTTCCATGAATAATATATCATGTGCCATGGATCACTCATTTTTATTTTAAACTGTTTAATACTTTAATTTTCGAAAAAAAAATTCATGGCGTTTGATTTATATAAATGTTTATTTTGATTCTAGGTACTGCTTAGTTCCCTAACATTTTATAAAGAGAATCTATTAAATTTTGAAGTAGAAATTCTCTCAGGGTAAAAATTATGATTAGCTACGTACGTATCAATTGAAGAAATCATGCTTCATAAATTCAAAAAAAAAATATCTGATTTATTTTGTGATGACCACACGTTTCTGTGGTATTGATTCACTGAAATTGCTCCATGATATCACTCTGCTTATTCGATTTTTGGCGAACTCAAAGACAGTGAATTTTTCCAGATATCCATCTCCTCATGGCAAGAGCTGGACAGTTACAGCGAAGATGAGACATTGTCTCCTCCTCTTCACCACTGTAGCAGCTTCTGCAGCAGTCGTGACGCACTACCAAGCCCAGGCGTTCAGCATGCCTGCCACCCAACCAATGTCCTGTAACTGCTTCAACTTGGAAGTGATATCAGATCTTCGGAATGACTGCGATTGTACTGAGACCATATCTGTTTTGTAGTACCACAAGAACGTTCCTCCCTCCAGCTAAGATATTCTCTTTGAGGAGCAACTTCCAGTTCGCAAATGGATCTCCCGGATATTTATTGATGCTTGTGTCCGGCAGCATTGTGCCATTTCTAGCAAGCTCATCGGCTTCACAATTTTCTAGAATACCTCGTATATGATTATCAACAAAAATTTGTATATATCTGGTTTTCAACCATCAAAGCTTCAATATTCATAGTAATTTTACGAATTCGGTATAAATATGCATATGTGTTTAACTGTTTATCTACATGCAGTATGTGTGAACGTAGACATGTGGGTATGTGTCTCATTTTGGTTACTAAAATATACGAACATTGTTATCATAATAATGAAAGGGTTTATTTTGCCATATACAAACTTTCTTGTTTTTTTGTTGGTATTATGATATAACAATTGGCAGTAGGTTGGCAGCAGTCAGAGCCCTCCAGGTTTTTATCAGACTGTTCAATTAATTATTATTTTTTTATATTTTGATGAAAATGTAACGAATATTTACTTACGCTTTCCTAGGGATATTTATACACATTTTTTTAAACAATTTTTTTGATTTAAAACGTTAAAAGTTAAAATTTTTGTTGTGTTGAATGAGAAGCAAGGCGGAATAAAAGCGTTTGCTTACGCCATTTATGTTCCAAAATATCTTTACGATTTCGAAATTTTCAAAATATCTTTACGATTCATTGTCAGGGAAGGCATTTACACCAATTTGGAGAAAAAGTATGTGTGTGTATGTGTGTGTGTGTGTATGTACATACAAGTACATGTTCGTTCGTGGTCTTTTTTTGGTAATCCATATCGCGCGAACAAAAAATGACATCGACTACGTTGAGGTGTCGATCGAAGCGTTTTAACGGCAGTATGATCCGAATAAAATTTTCAAAATTCGGTCGAGTCGTTTCGAATCGCTCGAGTTTTTATTTTTTTAATTTTTTTTAACTTTTTGTAATTATGGAAAGTTATTCATGTGGACTTCAAGGGTGGCACCAGACCCTACCCACTGCGATCACAATATCGTATTAAAGTATCATGCAATGAAACTTTGTATCCAATTTTCCATGAATCACCTTGTATATTTTACAAAAACAAAGTAACAAGACTAGTTTTCACTTCTTATGGTTGTTATTTAAATTAATAAGAACAACTAACTGTGTCAAGTACACCTTTGGTAATTATTTAATACTAACTAGAAGTATAGAGGTAGCAGCTGTATAAATGCAGTTTTCACTAACATCATTTGTTTGTGAGAATTTACATTACATACAGGCTGTTTAAATAATTGCAATACTCATTAAGTGTATAATTAATATTGCAAAGAATTTTACTGCAAGATTCTCTGCTGAAGAATGAGATGAAATCGTTCATTTGAGTAAGTTGCGAGCCAAGCAATTCATTTTCCATATGTTAAAGTACAGCACTAAATATTAGACTTACAAAAAAAATGATCAAAGAATAAATTTTTATAAAATTTATTTTCTACAATTTTCTTAATGATTGTCCAAAAATTCATAGTTTTTTTGCTTTCTTGACAGCACTCCGGTTTTTGCTAAAGCTTTCAATCAGCACATCTTGATGTACTTACATTGAAATAAGCACCACGATGCCGTAGAATGTACAAAAATCGGTTTTAGAAATATCGTAACGTTTAGTTGAGCGTACCATCCGTTATTTATTTTTTGTATGTAGTAAAAGTGAAAAGGGACCACTAAGTAATACTCTACCTAAGTGTTAGAAAAGATCTTTGATAGTATCGCAAACGTTTTCCACTCCATAACTTCAGTTGCAATTTTTACTTGATATAATACAAATAAAATTGTAGGAAATGAATTTTTAAAATCAATCTTTATTTAAACAAGTGAAAACAAACAATAGCCTGAGTTAATTGTACAAATACTCTGTATAGAAAGAATTGAATGCCAGTGCTTGCATTATTTTTTTATAAATTAGAAGAGTTTAAAAAAACCATCACAATTACCATTTATTTGGTTTTCCCAATTTCGAAAATTTTCCAAAGCATTTTCGAGATTTTTTTTCGTTTTTAAAGAATGTTTCACAAGTGTATTATTTGAAGCTATCTGCAAGGTTTTCATCCCCCATCTTTTTTAGTTTAGTAAGGAGAAAGTGAACACCAAAGTTTTGTCCTAATTTTTGCTCTCAGTAAACAGTGATGTTTACGAGAAACTGTTTTAAACAAAAGTTGTTGGTTTTTAATTAGAAACATTTTTAAATTTAAACTTTTGTTCTATCTTTGACGTTTACAAGGATAGGCGGGCGGATAAGCGGAAATGGACTAATCAGTGATTTTATGAACACCTATACCAAAATTTTTTTCGTATCATAAATATTTCTAAGCGTTACAAACTTGGTATTAAAATTAGTATAACTTGATGTATATTTCATATATACGTGGTATAAAAACTGTAGCTTTTAATGTTTTTTCAAAACTCTAAACTCGAGTTTATGATGAAAAAATTATAGTGTCTAAAAATTATAGTGAACATGACATTCCATGATTTGGCGAATAACAGATGTTATCATCTACTGCAATTTTTGACATCTTAGTGGGGTTATGGCGAGCATATTGAGTCTGTCATTTTGAAAATTTTAGTTCTGATTGAAGGGATTTGTAGTCACCGATCCTTAAAAACCGTATGGTTTTAGAGTCAAAATTTTGAACAGTTATTTTGATACACCGTGTATATTTGCTAATATTTATTTACTGAAAATATAATCTAAGCACATTTATATAAACTGTGGTATTTTATAATAATGTATGAACAACGTACAACGTATCCTCCTTTAATAAATAATTTGTCTTCTATAATTTTCATAAATTTATTTTAGTTTAGTAAACTTAACTAACTAGCGAACTAATAATGTAATGCTCATGTTATTGTTCATACCATGTTTATAGTAAACAATTGTTTATTGTATTCTTGTATTATTATTATTATTATTGTCTTTATTTAAATGTGCAAGCAATGCTGTAACATTTGTTTATGTATAATGTTTTATCTAAGATGAAAATAATATAATATTCAAGTAATTTGTTGAAATCTTTTATTTGTGTTGTGAGTTTTGGTTGGCTGTTTATTATTGTATTCTAGATTTAAATACCGTGTGCATACTGAGAAGTTTAATATTGTATGTTGCCCATATAATAATAAATATTAAGTTGTATTCCTTAGTATTCCAGTAGAAACATATAATATTATTAAAAATATATTGTATTTTCAATTCAACTTTACGACGTTCCATCCTCGTTATTCTGACTTCTTCAGGTCTATGTTTATAGAAAACCTAGTATTTCAGTCTTTGTACAAGGATATTCTTGTAGACAGATTGGATACTCACATATGGGCCAATTATAGACAACTAAGCTTGAATCGTTGCTATCCATCGATTTAAAGTTCCATGTCTTAGTCAGTCTTAGTTTATGGTTTCTAATCGTGATTCAAAGCTTAACAATCTCTTGTAAGGCTTCAATGAATATGGCTCAGTTTTGATTCTGCTCATTTCCCCTATGGGCAGTTTTTACAATATATCCCAATCCATTAGATGAGTCTACTAAATTATTTGATGTTCTAAGAAACATAATTGCGTGTTTGAGGATATAAAAGAAAGACGTCACACAACCGAGGGAAGCGGAGTACTGCTAAAAGTGACGAAGTGGGACATAAGGAGGACATCAGGGGTGTTCAGAGAATCATGCATTTCGCAGTTCGTTGCCAATTTCAGTTTTGATTTTGTCTTACCTTGTTCGTATTTTGTAACAGTTTTGTTTTTGGTTTAGCCTATTGACTATTTATAGGAAAACTCCAGAAAATGAGGCAGGAATAATTTAAATAGACAAAATGGATGATGTATTTTATGGTTAGTATAATAGGATTTTCAAAAAATCGCGTTAAAAAGTTTTAAGTTTTTTTTACAAGGAATAAGAACAACATGAGTTGATTTCGAATATTATATTGCCCTATAAATACAAAACTTTGTTGATGATAAAAAAAAAACCGCTGATGAGATAAATTTTTCGAGATTAAATAAAAATGTAGTTAAATAAAAAAAAAAAATACTCTAGCAGTATGTAAATTATATTGTTAAAAACGAATTTTTTATAAGAAAATTATATATTTTTCGTTACATAAAATGTTTTATTCATATTATTATAGTTTGAGTTTATATAAACACAAAATAGTATTTACAAAAAAAAAAAAAAAAAAAAAAAAATTAAACGATTAAAACATGCATAATAATACTTTGAAATGGTTCTGTAGTTCAATAACCTTGTGTTTTTGTATCTGATCTTAAAATTATCATATTCTAGTAAAGAAATGCAGGAAAATAATACATTTTAAAAATAATTGTTGTTGGGAAAATTATTTAGCTATGCGACAACTGGTGGTTAAAGATAGAACCGCGATAACAGGTTGAAACTGACAACGAGTTTAAAAAGGTTCTGAATAAGTAGATATTAAAAAATCATACGGTTCAATTGTAAGAATGAATTGTCTTATAAAAAATAGTCTACTTTTTAAGGGCTCAGTCAGTCCTTATAGAACTCCTTTTTTGATTTTTTGAAAATGTAAGCCTGCTATGTATACCATTTTCACTGCTTGGCTTCATCAGAGATTTTCCCAAAAGAAATTCAAATATTTGTCCGAAATCGACAGCCATGGGCCCGTGAGATTTTATTTCAACAGGAAGACGCCATAAACTACTGTTCGCGATATTTCTAGGATAGCGGGTTCCATTCCCACTGTCATCACAAAAATTAATTTAAACCGTTGTGATGGCTTGACATCATCTTTGCTTGCTTTTAACAGTAATGGTCTTTTATCAGACACATATAGCACAGTTAAAGATGTTACAAATAAAGGAAAATGTAACGTTACATGAGTAACGCATGAGTTAGTGGTGCAATGTTTCTATTTGTTAATAAACAATTAATTGTTAATTAAAGAGAGAATTGAAAAAAATACACTCGAACCAGGACTCGAACCCGGACTTCTTGGATTCATGTCAAGCGCCCTACCAATTAGGCTATTCGAGTTCTAGACACGAATGCAATTTTTTCAACTCAATGAATTTTTACTTTGTTTATCCACTTTATTTATTATTATTACTTATTATTGTTGTTCACATTTAATCATGCACACAATATTTACATCATGGTCTGTTCGACTAATTTTGATATATAATATGTTACATACATTCGTAAACTAATTATTGACAAATACTTGTCTAGTAATTTTTAATTAAAGAGAGAATTGAAAAAAATACACTCGAACCAGGACTCGAACCCGGACTTCTTGGATTCATGTCAAGCGCCCTATAAATTAGGCTATTCGAGTTCTAGACACGAATGCAATTTTTTCAACTCAATGAATTTTTACTTTGTTTATCCACTTTATTTATTATTATTACTTATTATTGTTGTTCACATTTAATCATGCACACAATATTTACATCATGGTCTGTTCGACTAATTAGGGTAGACGACTATTGGTAGGGCGCTTGACATGAATCCAAGAAGTCCGGGTTCGAGTCCTGGTTCGAGTGCATTTTTTTCAATTCTCTCTTTAATTAAAAATTACTAGACAAGTATTTGTCAATAATTAGTTTACGAATGTATGTAACATATTATATATCAAAATTAGTCGAACAGACCATGATGTAAATATTGTGTGCATGATTAAATGTGAATAACAATAATAAGTAATAATTAATTGTTAATTCAATGGAACGGTTAATGTTGAAGTTGGCTTACAAAATTAATAAATAGGCAACTTGATATACGTTTACGTTAAACATTTCGATTATTTGACAAGCACTTAACATTTACGTCATACAAGTTGCCTACTTTCTAATTTTTTAAGTGAATTAACAATGTCAAGTAACAATGTTCGTTCAATTGCATTAACAATTTATTGTTTATTAATAAATAGAAACATTTGCGCCACTAACTTATGCACTACTAATGATATTTGCTACACATTCCATGAGGTGTTAGCAGGAGGTGTTAGCAGAATACGAGTGATTTCTTTCATTTTCCTTTATTAGTCCATATTTGCACCATTTTTTACTATACTAATATAATAGTATATGTTATCATATACTTACTACATTATCCTAAACAGTGATTATATAAAGGCTTTACTTTGTAAGTAAAGTTATTTTTAAATAGTAGGTAAAACCAAAATATGTCATCAGAAGAGTTTTTCTTCATTTATACTTCTTTGACTTAGTTTGTAAGTAAACAATTATAATAAACATGACCTAGTTACTCACTTCAAAGTAAAATAAAAAAACTAGTATAAAGACAAGATGTTTATTTATTTTTTTAATGTCCACTTATCAAACCATCGTGTAGAAATTCTTAAAGTGCAAATGTAACATACTTTTCAATTTTTTTTTTGTCTATATTTTGTGAGCCTATATTGAAGCGAAATTTTTTTAATTATTTTCGTCTGCCGGTTGGAAGACTGATAAAGATAAGATGATTTACTTTTAATGTTCACTTACCAAACCATCACGTAGAAATTCTTCAATTGCTAATGTCACACCTTTTTCATCACCAGTCCAAAAAACATATTCCGCCATATCCAATGGTGAATATTGAACACTTGTTGAATATACCGTGTATGGATCAACCTAAAAAAATAAAATATCTACCTTTAATTTATGGTATTTTTTCTGAGGTTATTATGGAAATATATTTGACCAAAGGGTAGGAATCATATCATTTATAGAACACACAGAAACGGGTAGGATAAATGACAATGACAGAAATTTATAGGCGCGGAAAAAGGAAAATGATTCTTATAATATATTTATTATCATCGAATGGAATTAAAAAATAGGTTATGATAGAGAAATGTGATGAAGCATCAGGTTGAAACAATATTGGAATGAACGTGAGAGGCAGCGCCTCAATTATTTTGAGAGGCTGAGTGTATCTCCTTCATGCATATACCAGACACACCAGCACATCGATCCCGCTACCTTATGCATATCGCGAACGGAATTCGTTATGCTTTAACCAACTGAGCTACTACGGCTGACTAGGATGAAAGATATTTCGACAAAATTTTCGAGATACTTAATTTTGCGAAACGCTTCTTGTTTTTGCTTGTTCATCCACCGAATCCACCTAATACATTGAAGTTTTTCGACATCCACTGTAGTCTTCAAATTTGACTCCGAGGAAATCTGAAGAAATTCGAAGTACATTTCATGCAGTTTTATCTAAGCAGCGATTGGCTAGTAACAAGGGTGCGTCGTTTTCGTGTAAAGGAAAGGGAGGCGAAGACGGAGAATTAATAGTCGAATGGTGTTGAAATTCGACAAATATCGTTTGAAGTTTCGAACAAGTCACATTATATTAGAATATACTTGATATTTTTTATCGGACCAGATATGAATCGTGTTATCTAATAATCATACGAACCCTTCACAATGTGGTTTACCATCTATAACAACGGTTTTACTACTATTTTTTTTATAGTTTTGTTCTAAACAGTGGTTTTATTATGGCATGGGTGGAGTTTTAATGTGAAAAATGAATCATTTTTAGTAGCAACAATATTATAAGCAGTTTAATGTTGTGTTTTAACCACTTTTCTTCAATATACAAGGAAGGATTGTTCTATACTACCAAGGTTGGCTGGATTTTTTTAAGGGTCAATGATTTATTCGTATCTTACTGTAGTGTTTTGTTTATGTTTTCAAGTAGGTACATAAAATCAATGATAAAAAATATGTGGGCTACTAAACTTAAATTTTTTGAAGCATGGATTTGAAATTTTGTGAACGGATAAAAGAAATATATTAATGATATATGCATCTTCAAGTCAATGGTGTGACAAAAGAAAGAAACAAAAAAATTTTTTCATTAGTTTAACTGTGCGATCGATTGTATTTTTTTTCGAAAGACATTTTAAGTCACAGTAATATTTAATCGGCAGAAATCAAATACGAAGAGGATAGTTAGGATACCTGTCAAATCGTTAAAAAAAACTTTAAATTTCATGCCCTTAATACTTTTTAAATTGAATCAACCAAATAAAAGATAAAATTTACTACACAGACCAAATAAGGTAAAACAAATTTCGCTTTACCAAATATTATGGCACCGTGTTGAAACGTCAATTAGACTGAAATTTTTAGGCTTAATTCAAGAACATGATTTTTTTGTAAATTAAGAAGTAAACAAATTTTTTCTTTTTCTAAGCAAAAGTATTTTCTAAGCTAAACTTAATAAACAATGAAAGAAATATAAAAAAAAATCAAAAAATTGACCCTTAAAACAGTTATGTTACATCGTGTTGAGTTGAATATTTTTAAGACATTGCACATGTTGAAATCTTTTAAAGTAGATAGTAGGCTATCTATACATTTATAGTTTGAATGCAGTATTTTATAACTTTATAATCGATGACAATAATATTTTTATTATATGCATTTTTCGGTAAAATTACTGGCTTTCCGCACTATTTCAATGTGATAAATAATAAGCCGCTTATTGAATACTCATTGAACAATATTTCCTGTTCGTCATTGCCGAGAAATCGGCAAGAAAGAATTAATCCCGTATTTGGCAAAAAACTTGTGAGTATATTTTGTCCGGATTGAATATTATCCGTTAGAGCGATAAATGCTCCCATTATCAATCAGTTTTGCATCAAATTATTCATTCGAAAATCATTGTTGGTAATTATTTTGTGCTTCCGTCGATGCGGTTGCAAAAAATCGAACAAAATTAATTTCATTTTTTTATTTATATTAATTTTTCCTGAATTCTCTATATATTATAAATGCGAAAGTAAGCATGGTCTTTTGTTTGTTTGTTTGTTTGTTACGATTTCACGCTAAATATGGAGAATGGTTTTTAATGAAATGTACAGAAATATAGCTCATACTTCAGAATAACACATGAGATATAATTTATAAAGATATATTATTTAAAAAAAATTAAAAATTAATTAAATTTGACATTACCATAAATTACATATTTCTGTAAAAGTAGTCATTTGACATTACCACAAATTACAGATTTCTGTAAAAATAGTCAATATAAATTATTTCATGGCCATCGTTTTTGATATACTCAATGAATATACTGCTATTATACATTTAAAAATTAAATTACTGACTATTATACATTTAAAAAAAATAGAAAACCATACATGTATTTTACCTGTGCGAAACAATCCTTACCATTATTTCGAGTGTTATAGAAAGGGGATAAGCGAGAGCAATCTTTACCAATCTTTACTTTTAAAAGCAACAAAGCGGGTGGGTCTTGTGACAAAAAGGAATTGTTAACACTTTGTGGAAAGCAAAAGCAACGATATTTTCAATATTATCCGTTAAAAATTAATTGCTGTGATCATTAGTATGACAAGTAATATTTATTTTTAAAATGGCAAGTAATAAAAATTATAATGTAATTTGATATAATTTGTAATTTCATTAAAAAGATAAAAATTGTGTATTATAAGATGAAAGACAATGAAAACATGATCCTTTAATAATATGTTGTAGAAATTGCAATTACTGGTTATATTGAAGGGAAAAAAATAGAAGAAATACGAGTAAATTGTTTATGATATCCTACAACGTTACCAAGTTGAGGGTGAACAATTGACTTGGAGTCGATTAAGGAGTATACCCTGTGTGATTTTTAATCTAATCAATAGTTCTGAACACATATTTCTTGGGCAAATTTTGTTGTATTTTCATATATTACTGAAACTGTTTCCTACCGGATACTCAAAAAAATAAGAAATTCTTCTGAAAATTGACAATATTTCGCTTAAAATATTAAAAATACGGATTCAAGAAAATACTTTGCAGGTTTACACATCTACTCTAATCCAAGGCATGAATTAGATGAATGGGGTTCATGTTTCATGATTGAATGCTAAGTACATTACCGATAGCCGTTTGGATTATAAAAGAGAAGAAAGTTGCTCTTTTCTCGGAAAGAATTCAGAAACATATCAGAAACTAACTTTTTTGATTAAAGCATTCTTTATTAAGGACATTATTTTACTTAAATTAAAAAAAAATTAAGATAAAATTGGTAAAATAAGAATACTTAAAAGATATAGATGAGCAATTAGAAGATGGTTAGTTTAATCGAGGGTGACCCGATAAAAGTAATACACATTTGGAATAAAAACAAAATGGTATCAAAATGCTTTTTAACGCTTTTTTTAACAAGTTTCTAATGCTTAGAAATATTGATGATACGAAAAAATTTTGGTAAAGGTGTATATAAAATCACCTATTTTGTCCATTTCCGTTTGCACGTCTGTTAGCACGATAACTAAAAAATGAAAAAATATATCGAGCTGAAATTTTTATGGCGTAAAAACTGAGTTGGAGTTAGTAAATGAGCAGCATAGATCAATTGGGTCATGGGTCCAAAGGACAAATTTTGTAAACCGTAGATTATTAACCGCAAAACTATGGTGTTTCCTTTTTCCTAAACTAAAGAAGTTTAAAATTAGTAGGTAGCTTCAATTAGCAAGTTTTGTAAAAATATTTCAAAAAAGGCTCGAAAACACAAATAAATGCAATATTCGATTTTACGAAAAATGATTTTTTCCATCTTCAAGGGAATTCGCTTAGGTAACGCAGCTCCTGCGTTACGAATTTTTTATTTCTTTTTAATTTGATCATCTCTAAAATACTGTATCGAAACGTGAGTGTTATTATGCATACATAAGGTATAAAAGTAACTAAACAGTTTATGATATACCTCCCATCTTACATAATAAAAAATTAACACTACTTGGATACTTATTTCTCCCCGGCGTTATCTTGAAAGATATAGATAATATATACGAACAGGAGGAAATGTTATAAAGGAAATAATAAGTTGCTATGAAGTGTTAAAATACTACTCATAAATATCTCGCATAAATATACCATAAGATGAGGGGGGACGGCTAAAGACGAAGAGACGAGGTTTGATAATGTTCATGATATCACGTGTAATGGAAGGGTACTTATTTTTTTCTACTTCTTTTTTATATAGAGGTATTTTTGTTTCCCCCAAGGGTTTTCTAATATTACATAACTTACATTATTATTAATATCCTGCGTATCCTGTGAAGTATCTCCACTAGGAGTTGAATGATGTTGATAATACGGTGAATTACCATTATGATTGCTGTTTTTCTGTTGTTGGAGGCTTACTATTTTATTCATAAACTGTTGGCCATGTTGCAAATGCTGTTGATGTTGGCGTTTATTTACGGTACCATCGTTGTTTGATGACGAAGAAGAACCATCACTGTTTGAGGAGCTATGTGATGGTATTTCTTGGACAATAGTTTTATGGACACCTTGTGAGGGTACCTCAATTTCTGTATGTATTTTTGTTAATGGTTTTTCATTGGTACTTTCGATATGTTGATCGATTTTGGCTAGTAGTTGACCGTCAGATTCAGCTGAAAAAGAAATAAACATATCATATAGAATTTTCAAACGTTTCAATTCTTCCGTTATAACAATTAACTAGGGACAGAAAAAGGTTTTTGAAAATTATGATTTTTTGGGAAAATAGCTGATTTTTAAATCATTTCAAGACAATATAAATTCTACTTTGTCAGGCAGCTGTGTCGTTGCTGACACCGTTCCGGATATTATTCCATTAATTTAAAAAAAATATTTTCAAATCATTTGAGTGTGACTGTAATTTTAATAATAACCACTCCGACGTGCTAGACATCTCAAAAAAGTAATTGTACACTCCTTATACAGGATGTTTTCATTTACAAGTTGACATACGCTTGAAATTCGAAAAATAACTTTTATCGA
The DNA here is from genome assembly GCF_905475395.1 of Chrysoperla carnea. NCBI lineage: Eukaryota > Metazoa > Arthropoda > Insecta > Neuroptera > Chrysopidae > Chrysoperla > Chrysoperla carnea. The sequence goes on along the minus strand of NC_058337.1, from coordinate 105,985,933 downwards.
TCAAAATGCTACACAGACATTAAACTTGATCTAAGTTTTCAAGTTCAATAAAAAGCTCATTCTACTCCATAACTGGTAATCGATAGATGAACATTTTAAATTAAAAAGTTGTAATTGATTAAAAAAGTAACTTTTGTTTTTCGAAAGATTTTTCCGCAAACCGTACAGTGTAGGCAAAAGCAGACTGAAAAGTTTTACCCATAATTGTTTTTTCGTACAAAGTTGTTATTTTGTATAACTTTTTCCGCGAAATCTAGGCATTCTTCGAAAAAGTTTTTCCAATAAATCCATTAAAAGTGTTTTTTTTTCCAGGACCATTTTTGTTCAAATTGAATGAACAAACGCACAAAAAGTTAGATTTTTGCTATCAATTACTGTCTAAACTATTCGGTTTACAAAAAAATGTTTCAAAAAAGAAATGTTTGCGTCTTTATAAAGGTCAACTTTCTAATTTAAAGCGTTCAACTAATGTTTGTCAGTTATAAATCTGAGTGAGGTTTTAATTGAACCTAAAAACATAGATCGAATTCGATGCTGTAATAAGATGTGTGCCTTTGAAACTAACATTTTTCGTTTGAAGCATTTTCCTCATACCCTTCATAAACCAAAACACTTTCCTGATAGTTTGTACTTGTTCTTGATGAGCTTCTCATACATGCACTCACTCACTTTTCTTCAGGCTAAGATGGAGCTGACTGAGTATTTTGGACTTAATAGCTTTATCTTCGACATCATATACAACAAAAGGTTATAAAAAGAATTCAGACTACCTTTGGCGACATCTACTAATGATGCTTAAGTCGCTAGAATAACATAACATTTTCTTACAAAAAAAGAAACACAGTGATATAAGTTGTTCCATAATATTTCATAATTATCTAAATGTGAAATCTGTATAAATATTTCTACAATATATGATTGTGTTGTGATGTAAAGATAGATACATGTAAAGAATGTATATAATGAACAGAGTAAAAAAACATTTATAACTTGTATAAAATGACTACTGGCACATTAATGTCTGCCTGTCTCCTCTTGCACCAAAAATATTTGGGTTAAAAGATTGTACCGTAACATAAATGAAGTCAAACTATTGTGTATATGAATGAAATATATTTTATATAATACGAGGTGAATTTTTTAGCACTGTATGTAGCAAGCAGACAAGCCATTCAAAATAGAAGTCGTTACATGAATAATCACACTCTGTATTTTTAATCCCCGAACTAAAAAAAGGGGTGTCAGTTTGACCGCTATGTGTGTGTGTCTGTTTGTGGCATTGTAGTGCCTAAACGGGTGAATCGATTTTAATTTTCATTTGAAAGGTAATTTAACGAAGAGTGTTCTTAGCTATGTTTCAAGTGCGAGATCAGTGTTTCGTACCCGAAAAAACTAAAAAATTGGCAATGATCTTCAAATTCGATTCAGTTCGGAAAAGGCATGACATAAAATTTTAACATATAAATAATTAGTATGGAATGTAAAAGTGGAATGGTAAAATAATTAAGTAATTCAAAACAATAATTCAAGAGAACAAAGTCAACTCATATATTTTAATTTCAATTAAAATTTTTCCAAAAATGTGTCCCAAAAAATGAAAGCTCTCTAAGTATCCTTTTCATCTCATTTGATTTCATTGACCATCACTTTGATATTGATTTAACAAAGTGTGTTATAAGTGTGTGTTTCTCAGTGGCATCGCAGCACCCAAATGGTCGAACCGACTCGATGGAGAACATTTTATAATTATAACTAAGTTTCTAAAAATCGGTTTACAAGGAATCGCATTTGTCGGGGGTTTTTTAAATTTTGTAAATTTCACTTGTGGCGGAATATGGCAAACAAAATCGACAACCATCTTAAGTACAACAAATATTCAAGAAAATAACACAGATTTTCACACTCCTTCCAAACATGAATCTAATTTGGTAATCTTAAGCCAAATATCTGCCTCAATTAATCAGAGTTTTCTTATATAAAGCATCCTAGGTCTCGCAAACTTTTCCATTCTGCATTTAAGGAAAAGTAAGCGTAATAAGTTTTTTGACAGCTTATTAGGGATAATCTGGAGATAATAGTTAAGGGTACAAATAATGTAAATAAGTATGATTGTTGGTCTGAAAATAACCACGACACAAACCAGAAACCATGCCAAATAACTAGAATGTCAAGAAAATTGAATATATTTGAAAAGGGGTTTATGGGAGTATATGGGAAAGATCTTACTCCAATAGCTATGATGATGTATAGCAGGGATTACATATGTTTAAACAGAGAAAGTTTTAAGCTAGATTACGCAGGCTGCTTTACAAAAATCTACGTAACCATTTTTAAGAAATACATACTGTATAAGTAAAAAATATTTTATATGCGTTGGTTGCTATTCTATTTTTATGAAGAAAGGATGGTCGTTCGGTTCATTCCATTAGTATGTGAGTAGTCTATAAACAGAAGAATTTTCCTTTTTTTTATTTTTCATTTTTTTTTTTAGTACATTACATTTTTTGACATAAATTTTTTTATTTATTTTAGTGATAGCTTGGGGTGAAAAGAGTTTTTTTATTTTGTGTGTGTAATTTGGAAAAAATTTTGTATCCAAAAATATTTCAAATATTTACAAATGTCTTGTGTATTTGAATTCAATCAAATGTAGAAATAAATTAAAAAATATGGTTTTTCCAATTGATTTTTTTTATCTTGTATTGAAGCAAATAAAAAATATATTCAGTTTAAATTATTAACTTTTGATTGTAGGAATTCCTAATTTAACAGAACTTCCTGTCTTCGTTAGCATTGCCTACGTACGTACGTAGTTGTAATGGCATATTTTTCTAATTCAGTTCATAAGGAAAAATGTTGAGAAGGTTTTTTTTAAAAACCGCACCCAGTTGTATTTCGGAGGAAGCAACCTGTGTTTATAGCACAAAATATTAGAATTACTTTCTCGTTTGTTTTTAAAGTTTACCATGTACAGTGAAGCGTAGTAAAAATTCGAATAGTTTCTTTCACCCAGAATTATTAGAAGTGCCAGTTGATACTGTTAAATATGATCATGTCTGCAGAGCTTACAAGGCTTTCAATGTTTCAATCATATAAATTGTATGAGAGCACTTTCAGAACTGGTGGGAGTGAGTTAAGATACTTAAAGGCATATGATATTGCATTATGATATTGCATTATGATATTGTACTATGGGTTGATCACATTGTATGTACCATGGATCACACTTTTATCTATAGTTGTTAAATATTTAAATATAATTACAATGCTACTTATTATAAATAATGGTCGATTATAAGACTTAAAAAGCAATCCATGGATCTCCGAAAAGTAACTAAGAGTTAATTTAGAATTTAGAAACAATTAACTTGTCGACAAACAGCATATCAAAAATAATCGAAACATTTAAGTCCAGTCCATGTTTTTGCATTCTGTCGCAATAAATATGTGAATTTGAGTGGATTTTCTCTTGAATTAATTTATATTTTGTGATCCTATAATCCATTATTTCTTTTCATCATATCGTACGTTCGTTTACAATCACAATTGTTTAATATTGTATCAATATTGTCTCAATCTCAATTGTTTAAAATTATTTTATATAAACAATAACAATATTGTTGCAACAAGCTTTGAAAATTAATACTCTAGTTTTAATTACTGGTATATTATTACACATATTTGTTGATTATTATTATACAGGGTGTTCAAGATTATACGAAACTATAATAAGTAAAGGTTCGCGAAACTAAACAAACAAGTTCATATAAACTTTGATTGTGGACTATTCCTATGCCATTTGGAATGCAAGAATAGCTTAGATATCGAATCGTGAAAGCTACAGTAACCGTTGCTGTACATGTTATTTTGTTGAATCAATATCGCTAAGGAGGGTCTATCTCGGTAATAAATTAATTTCCGCTTAAATATATATACATACAGTTTTTTGTTATTATTTTACAATATACCTATAATATAAGTGAAGTAAATTTCAATTTTGTTCAGTATTTCCTGTTTTAAGTAACCCTAATACCAATTATTTGTTTCAGAGGTGAGATATAGTTGACTAAAAAGATGGACTTGGAGCTAACGAAAAAACTTTATTTTGAGACCTTTTTGATCTATATATTTCTCATTTTTCATGATATATGTATGTATAGCACTTATTTTGTGAACACGCTAGAGACCACACCGTTTAACTCAATTCACGCCAAAATTAAAAACTTATAAACGGGGAGAGATACAGAAAATCTTGGAGAACAAAATATGATCATTTTATAAAGTCAAATAACTTTAGTTTGAAAGATTTATCATACAATCAATAGTTCGATTGAAATATTCAACTGAATTCTACTTTTTCCTTAAAGTTTATCCAATAAAATTGAGGGGCCAAAATCATGAATACGGTATTTCTCATGCCCTTTGATGATTATGTGGATTATGTGGTGATTATTGGTGATACACAGGAATTAAATTTCTTCATACTGAATTAAAAAATTTAATTTTTTACAAGAGCTTTTGGCATTTAATAATTCAATGGGTACGTGTGTATGATAAAATCAAGTGAAGCCCCACTCCAGATTTTTGTGTACTAGACAAAAACTTGATAATCGTGAAATTCTGAAACACCCTAAACTAATATTCTATACCAGAATAATATTAGCTATACTGAATATAATTCTGTGCAACGATGCATAATGCATACACCAACCGTCTAATTCTATAATATTATACCATCATATTAAATTTGATAATTACATGACGTGACGATATATTATATTACAGAATGTGTAATTGGTCATTATGATCTTTGAGTGAACTGATAGTGGAAAATGTCATTTAATATGAACGAAGAGTCAGTGGCCAGGAACGAAGTGATCATTTTTAAATGTGGATAAATCGATATATGTTATCCTACATTTTGATATACAACAATTTAAAGAAACTTCTTGCAAAGAAAGACAGTCGGGTATTTTCTTTCACTAAAACGGCTCCAATAATATTATTTTTCTAACAACGCAACTAAAAGGTACATTTAAGGATTACATTTTTATCAATACAAGGTGGATTTGAATAAGTTTTCATCGCTTTTGGAATTTATTCTTGACATACGTGACATTCGAAGGTAAAATATTTTGCTCTCATATTATATTTTTGTTTAATAAACTAAAATTTGTATAATATATAAGTTGGTAATGCTTCTTGCTGTATGAGTGCAATGTCAGAAAAATTTGTTAATTTACCAACAAAATTTAAAGAAAAAAGTGTTGTTTTACAAAACAAGTATATCATTTATTAAGTATATATAAAATAATACACCATCTACTAAAGAAAAGTATTGTACTTCCTGTATTACGGAAATGTATCTATTCTTAGTTTGAACACTGTAGCAAAATATTAGAAGAAATCAATGTTCTTAAAAAAATTATTTTACTGCTTAAATTGTAAAAAAAACCAAACTTTTAGTAAAAAATCATTTTTGTGTAAAAATAATAGATAAAATTATATTTTTTTCACAAATGAAACTATTTCTTTTAAAAAATAAGAATGTATTTTTACTAAATCATTGAGCGAACAGCTTCCAAACTTTTGTAATCACAAGAATTTTAGTGAGTAGGAGCTTAAAATAATAAACCAGTAGATACTTGGATTCTAGGATGTTTTTTGATACTTGCCAAAAAGATTTCTTTGCAATGTAATTGCCTACTTATTAATATATTCAAAATGATAATACAACCAAAATATGAATCACCTAGATATCATATTTCATGAATAAATAAATAAATAAATTAATTATTAAAGTTAATTACTCTTTAACAATATTCAGTCCATAATATAAAAAGATATATGTCACACAGACTACAGGAATAGTAATGAAGTATATATAAATGAGTTGTTTATTATACAAATACATGAGAGTTTACGAAAAATTGAAGGTAGAATTACTTAAACTTTAAGAATTAAGATCATTAAATCTCACAAAATAATGCGGTGTACCTTAAGTTTATAAAAAGCTTATTAGATAAAATATATCCTAATCTATCAGGTGTCAATAGATTTTTGTGTTAGGACCAAACATGGTGTTTGCAATATTGTATAAAAACAAAAAAACATATTGCAAAACTAATGAGAATGCGAAACAATAAATTTTCCTATATTTTCGGAAAATTTAAATAGTTTTAATTTTTTTTAAGTAGATATGTAACTGAAATGAATCAGTATTCGATACAATTTGTTTTTAGTTCAAAATACACAGATTAGATATTTGAATCAGACATGGCGATTATACCACAAATAATCTATATTGCATTCATGGGCTGATCTCGTCTTGATTTTTTAAGTTTTTTTTTTATGTATTGATGTTTTAAAATCCCTTAAAATGTGTTTTTAGAACAAATATATAATAAAAACCCATTCTCGTTAAAATTTAAAGCAAAAGTACTAAATTAATCTATCCGATCTCATTAATTTGTATCCGAAATGTTTCTTTTAATTTATATTCTATTTAAACACGTTAATTTCTTATCCCATTGAACATGTTAACAAATCTTAGAATAGACGTGATTCGCTTTGATTATTTTTAAAATTTGCTGTACACATATTTTTATAGATTGCACGCAAATTTCACAGTATGGCTTATTAAAAAATGGCTAATTATGAAATAAGTTTTTTATGACATCTTTCATTTGAGAAACATTATAGTACCTATCTGGCTCTTTGCCATACCAGCATTGTAGTAAACGTCATGCATTTCTTACCATGATGGATAGCAATGAAACCTATTATATCGTCTCAAATATACAGAGTCGTTGATGATTGACATTGGCGTCACTACGTCAGGGAATTTATAACGCACCGTATCATGTACTGCTTTGGTTTTATAAAATGACTAAGCATCATTACTATTTCCCAGATTCTACAGTTGGCCTACGTCATATATAAAATATTCATATCTCTTTACATAATAGTAAATGAAGGCATATCTTTTGTAAAGTGATTCATTTCTAGTGTCAAAAATAAGACCTTACAAATGAACTATATATGTATATATCTGTATATTACCAACATACAATTTTCTGAATATTTGTAACGCTTTGTTGGATGTTTCCATTAAACAGGATGAGCCTGGTTTTTGAAACCACAACGATACAACCTTCTCTTTCTAAATTTTAGAGTCGAAATTTTATCCAAAGCAGTGTTATCGTACCAAGAGACGAGATCGTACGAGAGTAGCATTTCTCCAGTATTGTCTCGACCTGAAAAACTTTTCTATCGTCGTACCTATTGTTTATATCATTGAATGCATTCTAGCGTCTCGTATCGTTGAATGTTGTTGAATGTTCTCTATCGAATCGTTTCGTCTCAGTTTTATAGTTTAAAATTAATAATATTTGCTTGACTTATACGTCAAACAAGAATTCGAAGTTAAAAAGTAGAAGAACTTTAAGTTAGTCTCGGATGGAATTTGTCGGTTTCTAATCCAGTTTCTAGTACATTTTTAAATATTAAAAAAATTAATGAAGATTAAATCGAAAATTTATTATTTTCTTCTTTCTTATTATTATTATTCCGCCTCTGGTAATCGTATCATTGTATCGTCTCGATTCTCTCGTTTCTCGTGACATCAATAATCCAAAGTAATACGATATAAACCCACAACACAAGATACATTTCAATGTTGAGTGTAGATAGATAGACTCTTAGACAAATAACGATACATTCGTAGGTTAATCTCAGAAGAGTATAAAAAAATCTGGTCCAATTTTGTTGATTAGTTAAGATCAACCTAGACCTTGACATAAATGATTTTGTCATCCGGTTTTCTGTAGCAAGTTTTATGAATGGATGAAAAGAGAAAAAATGTTCAAGGGTCTTTGTGTTTTAGTATTTACTGTGACTTTATGCCGAGATAAAAACTTCCATTAATTGCAGGGGGGCCATTTATAAAGGAGATATGGATAGGACAAGAAGAAAATATGTCTTTAAATAATAATTAGCTCGTCGAGGAAATTCTGTACCAAGAAATAAATACACTGTTTAGCGAACAGTTTCTATTTATGGATTAAAATCTTTGATTTTGGCTAAGATGATTCAGCGGAATTTAGATTGAGAAGCAAAGAAAATATTCCTGATCCCATATTTCTCTTTGACACAAAATCATTCCAAATTTCCCTTTCTTGTCTAAGTTCTTAACGTTTGAGAACTTTTTGGAAACCCTTAAAACATTTAAAATTTGCCAAATTGTTTTCAAAATTAAGATAAAATTTTTTCTGTTAAATTAAGATAACATCTTTACAGATAGAATAAAGTTTTTTTTCTAATTATTAGAATAGTATCTGACGCGATGTTACCATCAGCAAAACCGCATGAAAAATGATTAAAGAAAACTTGTCTTAAATTTTTTTCTAGTCAACAGTTTTCATCTGTAAAAAGGGCATGTGCACTAATATAACGTAGTAAAGGTAATCGTTCACGACTCTTAAGTGCCAAACGTATTTCATCCCTATCTTATTTATAAAGAGATCCAGCTGGTTTGAAATCAAATTTTTCGTGATGTTACCAGCTGACTTTACTTATTACTGTCGGTCATTCTTTTACTGTCGATCTTCCTTTTCCACCACTATTTGTTCGTTGCACACTTGATGAGGCATAGCTTGGAATAAATTTTTCTAAAATATCGCCAAAATTTTTCTACTTGAATGACGTGGTATTTACAATGATGATAGATAATATATCATATATACGGAAAATATTCAAGAATTCAAGATAAAATATTTATGTGTTATCTATGCATTGGGTATGACATTAGAGGAGTATGGTGTTTTGCGGTTCTAATAAATCACACAAAAACTAATCTTTTTCTCAAGTTTTATATATCTATAAGTATATATCTATACATACATACACGTTTACACTTGAAGAATATATTATGAAAATGATCAAAAGATGAAAAAAAAGAACTCAAGCAAATATTCTATATATCGTAAAACGAAGTGTGAGATATCACCACGTCCGGATGGGAATGTTGGTAAGCAATAATGTTGAGATATCTTATCTCTTTACAAACGATTATTATCAAGAAACTTTTAAGAATATAATTTTTGTTCGTTTTTATATTTATGTAACGCGAGAGAGAACGCAGAACAATTACATTATTGGAACCAAGAGACAAATAAATTGTTTTTTTTGTCTTTAAATGTTTTCAATAAAAAAATTCAATCATTCTTCTTCGTAAATATGCCAAATTCTTTTTATGTATGGGAAGGATGTATAGGTTAGCCATAATAAATAATTAGGGAAATTCAATCGCACCTCTGCAGAAAAGAAGTATTTTTCTATATGTAACAAAATGATTGCCTAGAGAATGGAAAAATAAAAAGCAGTAAACATTTTAAGCAAGGTTGATTCTTGTTGTCTAAGCGAAATTTTTTAACAAAGTAAGTTTTATTATTCGGAATTACAAATCGAGAGAATACAATAATTTTAAAACACGTTTCACGACCTTAGCGTACCTCCTTACGCTCTTTCCGGTCGAAAATACCACTACTAAATTCATGATAATCAGATAGACTCTATTGTTTGTTCCAAAATATACTCTTAAAATAAATTAAAAAGGCATTACACGACTATTTTAATTTATATTCTTTTATTCAAAACGAATTTCAGGTTAATTTGGCGACAATCGTTATTGTGCTAATACATTTTATCAAAAACATTTTATCAAATAAGTTGTTGAATGAAATTGCCTGCTTGGTATATTTTCAAATTTGAAATTTGTTTCTGATTAAAAAAATTTTGTTGAGTCTATCCTGACAGAGGGCCGATTGTGACAACTTTCTCCTAGTAGTTTGATTTTAAATTTGATAAATTTTATGTTGGATAAAAAGTTTATTTCGCAAAGTTATTAGGTTTCTAAAGATTTAAAGTTTTAAAGGATTTTAGTAGATCGATTCAATTGGCATAATTAAATTATTTTGCACATTTAGAATAAAACTGTTAAATGTTTGGTGAAAAAATTGTTGGCAATTTCTAATGAAGATATATGTGAAAAACAGGCTCAATAAGTCTCAATTTTACAACACGCACGAAAAGTGTTTCTCATATGAAGTAAAAGATGGTAATTTGATGTCAAATATTTATAACATGACTATTTTTGTTTTGAAACTGTTTCTTATGGAGCTGAGAACATTGTATCGAAAGGACTGAAAATCCGGAAAAACGAAATCAAGTGCCTCGTGAGCAGAAGAGATTCAATAATAAAGTCATATTTCCCTCTCATTTAATGTTTCTTATTATCAGATGTTATTTATTGAAATGTGATTTTGTGGAGCTGTGGAAATTCTTAGAAACCACAAGAAAAATAAAAAAGTTTGGGAATTGTAAATATCTTTTAAATGTCGTTTTTATTTATTTGGCGTTTTCATATTTATTTGTTTCTAAAAATCTATTTTTATAGTAAATCCCTATATATTGTAATTGCGAAATAACATTGTTTGTTTGTTTGCTACGCTTTCACGTAAAAACTACTGAATGATTTTCAATAAAACTCTACGATAATAAACCTCATACATTAGAATAACATATGAGCTATAAACGTATATTAGAAAAAAGTCTTTGGTACCATCTATGAACATCATTTTAAAGATAAATTAAAGATTTCTGTAAAAATGGTGAACGAGATACAATTTATGACTATCTGTTCTAATATACTTAATGAATTATGACTATTTTACATTTAAAAAAGAAATTGAAAAATGTACATATATTTTACCTGGTAAAACAATCCGTTTCCGTATTTCCATTGTTATGGAATGGGTATAAATTCGAGCAAGGGAGGTGAAGGGTATAACGCGTTGATATTTACTTTTAAGCTCAGCGAAGCGGTTGGGAATCAAGCTAGTTTATACATAATCTGAACTTATTAGTAATGATAAAGTGAGTATTACAGTAGAATTATAACTCGATAACTCAAACTATATAACATTTCCCTTGGTTTTTAACTTATTGAGATTCAGCTTCTGTATAAAGATCAAAGTGTTATAAAGGTTTATTTTAGTTAAATGTAATTCGGGAACACTTCGTACACTGAATAAAATTGTTGAAACTGTATATGTTTATTTAATTTTCAAAAGATGTAATAAGGAAGGGTTAATATTTTAATGAAGAAATTGTTTTATAGTAACAATATATACATATATAATATATTATGTAAGTTCTAGCGAACTCGATTTTCTAAGTCGAAACCCGAAATAACTCATAACGTAAATATATTTAGTTCCACTAACAAAGACTGAATCTATTCTGTTATATATTCGAAGTCTTCTATTTACAGGCATATATGGAATGTTAGGACGAAATCTGTAAATTTGGAATTTTGATGATTTTAATTTATTATTTAACGATTTGTATTTGAAATTGTAAAACATATGCTCCTTCGTTGACTTTGCAATCCCATGATTTGAAAAACTGAAAAAGATATAGTTGCAAAGAAAATTATTGCGATTGAAATTTGCTAATTTACGAAATCAAATGACTTTTTCCCTCATTTCCAACCAGTAACGGAATCCTAAAAATGCTACCCATATTTATAATGATTATTAAAAATAAAATTTGTTTGTGACATTTGAAAAATCGAAACTGTTTTGCTCTAAAATTCTAAAATGTGAAAATCCGCAAATGTGCAGTTTTGGAATGCATTGAATAGAAGCTAGGTTTGAATAAAATTGGCGATGCATGAGGCCTGAAATGAAACCAAATTTTTTGGATATTAATTCCAAAAGTAAATTTTCCTCAATGTTTTTATCCTCAATGTCAATTTCAATGAAAAATTTCACCGATTTCTGATACAGATAGTATTTTTAGAGCATATATGCAAAAACATATACACGCAAATATTTTCTTTATGATAAAACATACCAATTATACAACAAACAAGAAAAGATGAAATTTTAAGCATTTTAGTTCATCTCTATATCTTGCTGTATCAAGGCTAGAACCCGACGCGGTATTTAACAGTCCTTTTAAAACGGTTGGAAATTAGAAAGGCTGTAGCTAAGATTGCGTTTAACAATTTATTCCTTTTAGAAAATTTGAAAAACTGGCGATTTTTCTTTTAGTAGGCTTGGATAATTTTTAATTGCACTCCCAGTTTTAATTTGATGAAGTTTTATCGAAAGCGACAACCAAAGAAAAATATAATTGAATAAAAAATGTAAAAATCGTTTCACTCGAAAAAACGCGATGTTTGTTGTACAGAATTTAAAAAATGCAATTTTGAATGTTTTGGGTGGGGGACATTTTGCTTTGCTGCGTCACAAAATTACAAATTATGCAGCCCCTGAAAAAGAAGTTTCGTCAAATTCTACAGTTGGCCCTTGACTAATATGCTATCTGGAACCCTAGCTGTGCTTAATTTATTAGATGACACACAATTGTTTATACTCTAAATTTTATTAACAAAAGTTTAATAGAAAAGACGAAAATTAAATTTGTGCTCAATCCACATGAGATTTTAACTCTTATAGTAAGGCTGGAAGCTAACAACACTAAAAATAGCCTATTTTATTGTATGCAAAATATTGTCATAATTAGTGCTGTGTGCATAGATTTTTGGTTTTAAAATCTATTTGCCGCGTAACCTGACAAAAAAGAGGCTATTAATAAAAAAAACCAGAATGAAAATTAAATTTTTGCTAATGTTACGTGATTGAGATCAAATGGACAAGTTACTTATTTTTACGGTTTACGCCATTGTATCACAAGCATTTATAAGAATAAAAAATTGACTTGCATGTTTAACTTTGTATATAAAATTTAATAACAAACAAAGATAACAAATAAACAATGTGTCTGGTGAGAAAACGACTAGACCGAATGTTATGAAATTCTTTTCGGGTCATATTGCCGTTAATACGCTTAGATGGGCATCTCAAACTGCGATATCGCGATAATGCGATATCGATAAAGATAAAATTTAAGAAAAACTCGCCCAACTGGAAGAATGTCCGAATGTACGTACGTACGCACATATACTTCTTCTCCAAATTGGCGTTAATGCCTTGTCCTAACCATGAAATATAAAGATAGATTGAAGATTTCGATTTCAAAAATAGGAACCTTTACAATCATTTCTTATACTGGGAAGTTAATAAGTTAATGTTGACTACCAAACAAAAATAAAAATTCGAGTTCAATCATTCAAAAACTTGCACATTATGCCCAGAGCATATATATCTCTTGGTTGGATAAGGCGCATGATATGTATCTAAGAGACCCGTGCTTGATTCCCGGTATGTGTATTTTTTCAATTCGCTTAAATTAAGTCACAAATTAGTTGATAAGACAATTTTAAGATTTGTTAGATGCCGGTCTATAAGTTCAGTCTTATTTTAAATTGTAAACTTAGCATGAATGATAAAATTTATTGTTTTTATCAGTGTTGAAAATCATTTAAGAACAAAATATCATAAAATTGCTTCAAAATTTTATACTAAGATTTAAGTCAGACCAGGATTATTTTCAGATTCTTGTTCAAATAAACCATTGTAGAGTAAAAGGTAAAGTAAAAGGAGATTTTGAAAAAAACCACAAAACAAAAGTCCAATAATTCATCCTAGTTACATTGTTTCTTCAATTTTAGTATAGGCACATTAAAAACACTGCAACTGATTCCATTAAAACTTTTATCCTCAATTTGCATCTTTTTGTTATTGAATTCTGATTGATTCATGATGCTGACTTTCGACCAAAATTTGTACAGGTAATTTTAACCTGTACAAGTTTCAAACCTGAAGATATCAAAAATAATATTGATTTTTTTCTTAATTGTTAGCAAAAAGCACCTTCAACTCGTTTTTTTCACCTTTAGGTTTTTAGAACTTTGTATATTTTCAGTTCGATTTCAGTTTCTGATCTCAAAAGGTATATGCCAATTGAATAAATGTCGATTCGAAATATTGTAATTTCCAAAAAACATATCTATAAATTAGCCTTTTTTTCGGTTATTTTTCTCAAAATTTTTTACGGCATCGTTGCTTGCTTGCTTTTTATTCTTCAGCTTTTCAGCCAATCCTTTAAGATGTAGATAAAAAGAGCCACTGAATTTTCGATTTGTCTGAGGACGATGTTTTTTAAGATTTTAAAATTATTTTGTACAAACCTTGTGTCCTGGAGTTAGTGTGTGATTCTTGATGCCCATTAATATCCGTGAACGTTGAAGATTGACTTTTAATCATTTCCAATGTTTTACCTGCAAAAGAAAACAAAAACTTTATATTTGATATTTTTATACAGTGTGTCGTATTTAAGATGAAGACATCGTCATAAGAATATCGATTTGAAATTTTGCACAGTCCTATAGGTTGATGGATCACATTTTTTAAGATACTTAACCGAAATCTGAACTTTAAATTCATCCTACTGCAAACTGATAAATAGGTCCGATTCTTCATATTTTGCCTAGTGACAGAGGTATCGAAAAAAAAACTAATTAGAGATTGATTAGAGATATCGAAAAAAACTAATAGAAAAAGTTGCTTAGAATACTTTTTTATACCCAAATATCGATTTCCATGACAAAATTTGCATTTTAATTTTTTAATTATTTTGGACCACACTCAAAATTTATACAAGTTTATTGAAATATTTGAATACATAACACTCTTAACTTGTTAATTTGTCCAGTTTTTACATTCCATAGCACACAAGTTATAAAAATTTAAAATAAATTTTTATAACCAGTGTGCTATGAAATGTAAAAACTGGACAAATTCATATCTTCATCGTAAATGCAACAGACGCATTGTATATTTCAGCTTAAAATTTTTAAAATATTGTGATTTAACGCTTAGTATTATAATTTTTTTTTTGAATGCAATGTGTAAACCTTCAATTTTCAAAAAAAACTTTATACTGCTTATAGATAAGTATTTGGCTCGAAAATGGACCCGATGTCTTCGCAATATAAATATTTTTTCTTGCATCTGATCCATTTACTTGATGGACTGCCCTGAAATAAGTAAAAATCCTGACATCATTTATCAGTTTTGTATGATTTATAGATAATATTAATGGTGTGAAGATCTAATTTTCGTCACAAAAAAACACAATCGTTAAATCATTATTTTTCGAAGTAATCGTGATTGAGAACTATCGGAGATAGAAATGGTTTTGGAAGGATTCTACCAATTGATACGAATGGGGTTTAGATTAAAGTCCCGTCCCATTTTCCACGTTCAATACCACTCTATAATGCATTTAGAGCGACATATATATTTTTTCTTTTATTAAGGAAATAAGAATTATACACATTGCTGTAAAAAATCAGTACACGCAGAAAAAAAATTTAATTTTATACATGGTTGATTTTTTTCGGAAATTAAATTGAGTGTAATTTTGTTTAATATTTAAAAATGTATTTTTTCCCGATTTTTTTTTACTCTTTTATTAAAAAATATATGTATTATTATTCATTCGTCTTTAAGATATATTTCTATATTTAAATGTCGGTTGACTGGCGAAATCCAATACACAGGTTGATTTTTTAAAAAGCATGTACCCTTCAAAATGAAAAAAAGCTAAAACGGTTCAATTTAGAGGAATGAAAATGAAATATTCAGTTTTTTTATACGGGAACGACTTCATTCTCAAGCGGGAGTCAACTTTGATATCAAATTGACAATAATATCAAAATTTCAGCGTATTTATCCCGCTAACACTCGCTTCAATTAGTCTATTTCCGGTTGTCTATCTGTCTGTCTGTCTGGAGCACATAACTTCAAAAACGAAAAGTGATATCAAGATGAAATTTATAGCGTGCTAGGACATTAAAAGTGAAGCTAAGTTCGAAAATGAGTAACATGGGACAATAGGGTCTTGGGTACATAGGACCAATCTTGTAAACCGTTAGATTACAAAAGCTTCTATGTAAAAAATGTTCCTAATAAAAAATAAACAACATTTTTTCCTAACGTCATTGTTTATCGGTGAAGGTGCAAATTAGGAGAAAACTTTGGTATCCATTTTCTCCAAAGCTATAAGAGAGAGAGAGTTGAAAATTTGCAAGTAGCTTCAAATATTGATCTCGTGAACTATTCTCGAAAAAATAAAACATTTCTAGAAAATACTTTCGAAAAATCTATGCAGGGTATTTCAACAATGAACTCAGTCACTTGTTTGTTTTCACTTCTTTTGTTTCTATTTTTAAAACCACCAAAAATAAGTTTCTGTCTTTGCCCTGATTACAATAGGCCGATAAGAACTATCAGAGCAGACTGTATATGCTTGAAATCTCTGAAGCTTATTATCAATTTTCCACATGGGTTTACACGTTAATAAACCTTGAATGAATATTGTCAAAATTATTTATGAAAATTGTAGGGTTGACGTATTTATTTTATTTGGTTAATTTTCAATTGAATAAAAAGAATTTTTATTATATTTGTGTCTATTTTGGATTATTGCAAGGGTTTATTTGATATTAGCGAAAAAATTATTTATAAACAGAGAAGTTCGTAGTGGCAATACGGATTAATGTAATATTGATTAGTTTAATGATTATTAGATAAGGTACAATGAATTTTTACCTTATAGATCAATGGCTGAAAAGATTGATTTCTTTGACGATATAAAGGATGTCAAAAAATATAGTACAGGACTTGAAAGGAAAAATAAAAAAATGTTCAATAACCAAAAACGTTGTAAAGTTAGTGCGAGCTGGGCTGGGTGAGACAGCTAGAGACTCGAAAAAAGTTTAAAAAAAAAACACTAAATGCCAGTCATTTATTGACTAGTTTATGATTCATGGCCGAAAGATCGAATTTATTAAGTCTGCAGGATTCCGCATCATTTTCATTTTCATCGAAATTAATTTTTATATTTTTAAATGTTTTATATTATAACCATACATTTTGTTTCATTTCCATTATACTTCACTCCTGGCTGGCAAGGACTTTGCCAGTAGTTTTTGTATGTGGATTTTCTGCTTAGTTTAGAATAAGGTAGCGCTTTTAAAAATATTGCATGTATACATTTAATTGAATTTGAAAAGGGAATAAAAAATACTGAAAATATAAGAAAACCATTAAAAAAATACATATTTTATTAAAAAATTACTAATTTATAACAAACAAGTTTTAAGAGAACAAGTAAAAAAACAGTTCTGTAAAATTATACAGGGTAGTCTATTTTATGTTCAATTGAAAAGCCTTGTAGGGTAACTAAAGGAGTTTTAGAATCCTATTTCAAACATTGGGCTCAATAAAATGTTTTGTTCAAAGAGAAACATTATTTTAGTATAGAATCTAAAGAAGTATTGAATTTTATTTTAAATATTGAATTTTGTCTTGATCTTCAAGATAATATAAGTCACTTCGAGTTCGAGTTGTTACAAAGAAGAGTGGACATCTTTCTTCATTTACGTGACGTCAAAAAACAAAAGATTGCATCATCAGCACTGTCTATACATGGTATATTTCAACAATTAACTCAGTCAATTGTTTTTTTTTTCACTTGTTTAAATTAGAATGTTGTTTCTTATAAGAAACAAACATATTTTGTTTTTAAAATTATTTTCTTAAATCAGATAGGTATCATCAAAATGTTTCCTAAATACTTGGTTGATTTTTAACCGAAAAATGGATTCGAAAAGTATGTTTTTTATAGAAAATAACTTTCCTATAAAAGAAAGAATTCGATTTCGAGATTGAGACTAACTTTTTTTGTATTTTAGTTACCTAACAATATTTTTTAACTTTTCGATTGAAATGATCCAACGTATAAATATTTGAAATCAAATATGCTTTTATGTAATACACTTACACTCCATTAAAAACTTTTCGATAGATTATTCCGCAATAAACATTCATAATTTCGTGTTATTAATGAGTAGAATTTTCGAACCAGATGTTATATTATGAGATTTCCATCAAACATATATGAAAATTACTTAATAATTTAGTTACTCATATGTTTACGACTTTATATATCAAATTTATATACTGGGTGGATCTTAACTTATAGCAGATAATCTTGTAAGCTTAACAGAATAGTATATTATACAACCATAGTGCGACAAATTATCAATTAAACAAGAGATTGAAGTTCGAAGAAAGAACGATCAGAGCGTAAAAATCCAAATATTTGTTTTTATTAATTTTACGTTGTTGAATCCAAATTTTCTGAAGATGAAATCATTTAAGTTAATTATGGTAATTTCATTTTTCTTTAGACTCCAAAGCTCAAATTCTTATTTCTTACATACCGGTATAATAGATTCAACTCTCCCTCTTGGAAACAATTTGACTACCCTTACACATATAAACATATATACACACGCATACAAGGTTGTTTCCTACAATTAGCACACCTTGTATATAGATTGGTTCAAGTTAAAAACGCAGTACTTCACCAATGGGTATATAACATTCATGGGCAAACGTGGCTTAGAGAAGTTTCTCAGATTTCTGTATCTAAAATACGAGTAAGACAGTGACAAACTAACCAGTGACAACCAAAAGTACGAGTAAGACAGAGAAATAACATTTTTTTCTACCTATCTCATTACTATAAGAGAAACTGAGAAAGGTAGAAGAGTCGTATACCCATCTCGCTTGCTCCTCTATGAGCAATGCGAACTTGGATAAAGAGATACACAATAAAATTTATGACACACAATAAAGTTATAATAATGGTGACTTCGACTTAAAATAACTCGCCTATGCCTGGTATATAACGTTAAAATAATGACAATTTCGCTTTCTTTCCAGATATACAGAATTGAAATTTTTGAAATAACAGTATTTTGTGAATATCGATAAAGCGTCATCTTAAAAAAGTTGTAAATTTGACAGTATGAGTCCTTCATGGATTAAGACATATTGTGAAAAATTACAAAAACTAGGATTAGAGATATGGATGTGCCATCACCCCGATTTGAAAAAAATATCTAGTACTATTGCATCTTGCATCTTTTTTCCCCCAAAATTTCAACATTCTGTATCAAGGAAGAGACGCTCTCTCGGCTAAAAGTATATTGAGAAATTGTCATTATAATTAAAATATTAACCATTTAATGAAGTCTTGTTGAATAAACTTAGACCACCCTGTACGTAAGTATTCATACTTTAAATATGTTTACTACTACATATAATTTTGATTATATGTCATAAAATTTTCATGTAGGAAAACTTCTTCGGTAGCTTTTATACATAAAGTAAACAAGCTGTATTCTTGAACAAGTAAAATGTTTATTTTCTTCAAACAACACACATCCTTCCCCCTTTTGTTTTAGAACAAAACATTATAATATGTACCATACAGGGGAGAGTATAGCATCCTGAAACAGAATTTTCATTAATATCTGATTATACCCTGTATTATGAAATATATATCAAGGTATACCAAGTGTAGTCCCAAGTTTAGTTATGCTTAAAATATTGATGTTACGAACCAAATTTTCGTATAGGTGTTCATAAAATTACCTACTAAGTCCATTTCCGGTTGTGTGCCCATCTGTCTGTCTGCCTGTCTGTCTGACTGTGAACACTATAACTCAAAAAACGAAAAGACGTATGTATCAGTTAAAATTTGTATAGCGTGCTCAGGACATACAAAGTGAGGTTGATTTCTTAAATGAAACGAAGAACAAAAGTTTAAGGTATTGTGTGTGATCCATGGAATACTTTCATCATTTATCATGAATCAATAACACTTTAATGTACCTAGAATCATCCCCATTGATTGTACCTTGTAGCCGCCATAAATAAATTATAGCTGCCTCTAGTGAACACACTACAAGAAGTATATGATTGAAACAATGAAAACTCTACTAGATTTTCCTAGAGATTGTCTATGGATGATTATCCATGGTAATGATACACTACTTTAATTATAGAATTGTATGGATGCATATATAATTGTATGGATTGCATTTAAGACTTACATTGGAAATTTAATATTATTGTCTCACAAATTTAAATAAATAATTATGATAATTTACATTTGAAAAATAATATTTGTGCAATTTGATTTCTTATTTTCACAATTTTTAATGCATTAAGTTTAATTTATTAGTGTTTTTCAATAATTTTAATTGGACATTTTTTATAACATTAACATGTAAAGAATTGAAAATTAGTTATAACAGCCTCCTTTATCGCCAAAATTTTTCACTGGAAGCGCTGGCATCGATTTTATTGTCCCCACCATGACTACGCACACAACGAATAACAGAGGAGAAAATAATAATAAATGTTAATGTCTGTGTGATCAGTACATGATGGTGCCGCATTTCAAACTTTACCTTTTCAGCATTTTTAACTTCCCAGAGGTTAATGTTATGGAGCTGATTTTGAAAATCTCCAGTTTTACATATTTTCGCCGTTTCAAGGCCGCAATATCCGAATCAAACCTTTTAAATGTGATATCTGTGTGCGTGTGTGTACGTATGTTCGTATGTTCGCTCGGATTCTTCTCGTGACTAAGCTTATTCGAAGCGTTATCGCGTATTTAAGACTCGAAAGAATTTTAAGCAGAATTAGTTGGCCCGTTTTTTAATGGTAATAAAAAAAGCTGAATAAACAGAATCTGAAAAGTGGATAAAACACATTATTTATCTATGGAGATAATGACCGTTCCAGCATTAGCTACAGTATATGTTAAAAAAAAACCCACGAAGACTAACAAGACCTTTTTTAATGTTTTTTCCCCCTTTGAGAAGTTAGTCGTGTGGACTACAGGGGTCGCAGTAACAGTATCACACCGACTATGTACTGCCAATTTATATTTTATTATGATAAACAGTTATTTAAATAGAATGTGATTTGAAAACACAAAACATGACATTATTATCGTAGTATGTTGCTTTTTGGTAAGTTAATATTGTCTTCATATAGTTACTGTCTCACAAATTTATTACAAGAAACTAAGAATGATCCAAAGTACAAAGGATCTGAAGTACAACATATTATCCTAATATGTTAACCATATACCATATATTATAAAGGACTGTTATCAACAACTATAAAAGTAATTATATCATATTTTAAGGTCATAAATATAAATATAATTAACCATAAACGCATATAAAATAGTGATACAAGATTATATTTACATGCCATATCATCATAATACTATACTTATAGTACAGGGTTGTCAATAAGATATTACCACATCTATGCGAGTAAAATGTTTTTAATAGTTTGACTGTCTAAATATGACCATACTTTGTTGAGAGAAGGAAGATGTACCATCTTTACCCTAGTACGCTGTTACCTTCCCACACATTGCCAAGTTCTTTTCCAAATAGGAATATGCCATGATTTTTAAAAACTTTATATTTTCATGTATTTTTGCAACGTTCATTGTTTATTTAAAATGTCAAAAAACTTTGTTTTTGAATTAGTTTATAGTAGTAGTATAGTCAGCACATGGGATTTAATTAACGCTTATGAGAGCAACTTTTGTGATTTCGTCAAAAATCCGGAACTATTCAGGAGAAATCTCGATAAATATTTATCATATTTTCAAATTAGCTGAATTGTTATGTTTTATTATTATTTTATAAATGTTGAGGATACTAGAAGCCCGAACAGGCTTGCTTTAGCATGAACGGCGCTTAGGTGGGGAATATCCTTCAAAAAACAGTTATTTTGACATTAAATTGATTATGTACATAGGAATTAAAGAGTCTAAAAAACATTTGTTTTCCCATATAACACATATTTGCAACACGTTACGGTGGTAGCTCTAAAAATCGGTTCCCACTTCAGCATTGCTTTCAATGGTCAGAAACAAAAAACCAAACAAAAAACACATTTTTACGCATAAAATTGCACATGATTTTGTGAAAAAAATGGTCAAAAATGACATAAAAATGTCCTCAAAATAAAACTGTTTATATTTTTGATAGATCTCGGGCATTATTATTTGTTATTTTCCACAAATTTCACAAAGACTTAAGTCTATGGAAATAGACTTAAGTAAATAGTTATTTCAAAATCGTGAAAAAACCGTTTTATAACCACATTTCGAGGGAAACAGGCTTTAAAGTTTTTTTGTTTTACGAACGAAATTCGCAATCAAAAAAAGGTATATAGCGTTAAAAACTGGTCACTCGGTATTTATTTTGTTATCTTTCGAAATGAACAAATGAACTCACACCATTTATAGGTCAATAGAGCTAATTTTATTTATATTCCTATGAATAACAAGTGTTCATTTCGCTGCATGTTTCTCATATAAGAATGTTCTTAGTTCGATCAGTCATTGGTTTTTATCAATATTAAGTGATTAATAATGAAGGTATGAATTAATTATTTTTTTCACCAAATTTTTTTGATTTTTTGATTGTCCCAATATGAAAATTTCACCTGGTCTTTAAAATTTTTTAACGTTTAATGTTCTGTTCCGGTTTAATTTGCCTCGAAAACGAACCTATTTATACGAGCAGCTAAAGTGTTATTAAAAATTTTTCCAAACAGATTGTGGACGGTTTAGCTTTTATTGACATTAACTTTTTCAAAGAGGGTGTACAGATTCAGACAAAATGTTATAAATACATGGCATCATTAAATTTAAATTCTTGCGAAATAGCTGTATCTCCGAGTAAAATAGGTCGAGATAATCTACATTTCATTCGAAAGATTTTACTTTGTAGCTTTTGAATAGGAAATTGAAAATCACTCTCCATCGCTTTTTGTCTCTCTTTTCTGATTTTATTTAGCACAATCGGGTTTTCTATTTATTTTTTTTATTATTTATCTCATTTTTTCATAACCTTTTGAAATATTTTTAGATAAAAGTACATTAAATAATTTTTTTTTTTCAGACGATATTTAATATATTTTTCTCGGCATTACTGATTTTAAGTATCATCAAATTATGCGAATGCTCCTGTCAGTG
The DNA here is from genome assembly GCF_905475395.1 of Chrysoperla carnea. Taxonomy (NCBI): domain Eukaryota; kingdom Metazoa; phylum Arthropoda; class Insecta; order Neuroptera; family Chrysopidae; genus Chrysoperla; species Chrysoperla carnea. The sequence continues at coordinate 105,963,034 of NC_058337.1, read as the reverse complement.
TAATTTAAGCCCTTTTATAAAGAAAATCTTTTTAAATAGTCTAGAACATAAACCATATAATTTTTTTAAAGCATCTACTTCGACAGCTGTGAAAATTATAAACGATAATAAAAGTGAATTATCATCTACAATTCTTAGCCGTAATGAAAACAATAGGCTTGGATATTTAGATTTATCAAATAATAACTTCGAAATTATAAAATCATTTGCGTTTACAAATGTATCTTGTTGTTTGTATTACCTTTTGTTAAATAATAATCGAATATCAGTCTTGGAACCGAATGCATTTAGTACATTAAGCAGTTTAATCGAGTTAGATTTAAGTGATAATAATCTGACATACATAAAAAATTCAACGTTCGAAAATATGTTATTGAAATTTTTGTATTTAAGAAATAATAATATTCAGTTTGTTGATTTAAAAGTAATTCCTGCTATTAAGCTTGATTTATCTTCCAATAGTTTTTTAAAGAGTGATATTTCCGTTGTGAATTTTGGCGGTTATAATAGATACATTCAAAAAGTTTTAAATCTACAATTTAACAATTTAACATCAATATTAGTAAATAATAGCAATCTTAATGAATTAGATATTTCAAATAATAAATTACAATCGATCAATCCAAATAACATTAATTCAAATTCAAGAATAATTAAATTAAATGCTTCTAATAATGAAATTAATGAATTTAATCTTATTGAAGACGAAAATTACTTAAAAACTTTAGATTTATCATTCAATAATTTGTCTGATTTTAGTTATATAAATTTTTCTGGATTATTAGAATTAAAACATTTAAATTTATCAGATAATCATTTTAATCTTATACCAGAAGGTTCATTTAAAGTATTACGAAGTTTAGTAACTTTAAATTTAGAAAACAATGATTTAAAAGTAATAAAAAATGGAACGTTCATCGGATTAAGTAACTTAAAGATCTTATTATTATCAAATAATAAATTAACAACATTCGAAATTGATAGTTTTCCTGATTTACTTAATCTTAGCTATTTAAAATTATCGAATAATTATCTAGATGTTGAATCAATGTATGCACTCAAATGTTTTGGACGTTTAATAGATTTAGATTTAGCCAATAATAAAATAAATGAAATCATTTCAGGAACTTTTTATGGATTTGATGCTTTGAGAAAATTAGATCTCACACGACAAAATTTAAATTTGTTACCAAAAGAAGCCTTTATAGGCGTATATCAATTGAATTCATTGGATTTATCATTTAATTCTATAGAAAAAATTGAGAAAGGAGTGTTTAAAGGATTAGCAAAGTTAGAAATTTTAAATTTATCACATAATAAGTTAAGTACTTTACCTATTGGTATGTTTCATGGTTTAGATGCTTTAAAAACATTGATTATGTTAAATAATAATTTAAAAAAATTTTATTTTGGAAGTTTTAATGGCTTAATTCATTTAAACGAGTTAGATTTGTCTTTTAATCAAATAAATAATGAGCAAATTAAAAAGTTGGATTTAAAAGAATTGAAAACATTAAATGTATCGTATAATAAAATTAAATCAATTTTTTTCCCGGTTTTTATTTATTTAAAATCGTTAAACTTTTTAATTCTTGATGGCAATGAGTTTCAAACAAGCGGCTTTCATTATGATATTTCGGAATATATTTGTGTAAATAATTCGTGCAATTCTAAAACAATTAGCTTAGGAGATAATTCACAAACTTGTGATCAGTTGACAAGCAGCATAATTGCTGCTCAAAAACATGGTATGACTGTTACAAGTATTGAGATAACCTCAACGGAATCTAATATTTTTGGAATAGGCTGTGATGATGATAGTAATTCTTGGTAGCTAGCTGTTAAAAAATGCATATTATTAGACTAATTGCTAACTTTTATCATTTCTTTCTTGAGTGTGACAGGCAGAAAAAAAAACTTTTAAAATTTAACATTTTCCATCAGTGGCGGATTTAAGGGAAGAGGTCCAGTGGGCAAAATGTATAAGTTGAGACGGATTTTTTTGGACTTCCTTAATGAACTTGGTGCCCTCACCCTGTGGTGCCCTTTCCTTTTTGTTAGTCTTTGTAAATGCACTTCGACCCCCTCATGGTGCCTTATTTCGAAGAGTCAGTGCTCTTTAGCCACCCGTTAAATCCTCAGTCACTGTTGTCTACATATGCTTTTCGAGATAAAATAACAAATACTAATGCAACAAGAATTTATGAAAAAATTCAAGAAGGTAGCAATTACAAATTTTTATAAAAATAATTCAATTTTACCTACGAAATATATCATACAAAACTTTAACTTGGTGTTTACACTGTTTTTTTAACTTAATAATTTTGTATATTTGTGTTGTATTTTGGAATTAATAAATTTCATAAAATTTAAAAATTATTTGTTGTCTTTTATATTTCTTACCGCATACAATGGCGAGGATTATGTTGACTGATATGTATGTATTCATCTGTTCGGACCTAGCTTCTAAACTACTTATCATAATTTGACAAATGAGGTGTCGTTAGAAGCGTCTTGATCGTCCGCTGGTTATAGACCGTTAAATTAAATACACCACTCTCTAGAGGACATAAAGCTATGATAGTACTTTTCAAATATATAAATTTTGTTATACTTTCTCACGAAATTATAGCCACAAAATGGCTTTAAATAATATAAAGTTCGAAAACTAAAACCCCGACTATTATAGAAAGGCGCTCTTAAAAGTATGAAAAAAAGAAAATATGTGCATCTGAAATTGTTATGATAAGTAAATCGCCATTACAGTCGGAGGACCTCTAAGATTAAACAGTTTTCCACAGGACCATAAAGAGGTACCTCGACTTTAATGACGATTTTAATTATCATAACAATTTTAGATGAATATATTTCCTTGTTTTCATACTTTTAAGAGCACGATTCTATTATTGTCGGGGATTTAGTTTTCGAACTTTATTTTATTTAAAATTATTTATATGTCTTACACTACAAACTACTATTTTTGTTTATTAATTTGCTAGCCGATTGCCAATCGCTGGAAATCGGCTCCAGTAAATTTTTGAGATATTTTTTTCGACTTTCGATTATGTCAAAAATGCCAATATTGAGAATATTGTTTTTTGCAGCAACATTCTAAAATTGTTATCGAATCACAGAAACTTTTTTTCATACCCCATATAATTTGTTATCTTTTGAAATAGACTTTTAACAAATACAGGTCAATAATGTTAAGATTATTTACACTTCGATTAACAATAAGCGTTCATTTGACTGCAAGCTGTTATTATAATAAGTTCTTTTATCGATTAGTTGTTTGCTGTTTATCAATATTTCGTTTTTAAAATCAATATGAAGGTATGAATTTTTGTAATTTTTATTTCAAATTCACACAATAAATTTTGGTTCTACATTTTGTGAATTTCAAAATTGTTCCCTTTTATTAAAACTATAAAGGGTCATACTGGGAAAGAAAAGTGTGCAATTTTAAAAATCCTGCAAAAACGAATTTACCGATTTTTGTAAATTTTCGTTTAAGAATCATAAGTCACATAAAAAACATTTTAGAAAATTAGATACTGAAAATTAACGATGTTGTGTTATGTTTATAAGCCGATAATAAGTTACATAAGTCAATTGTTTTGGAAATTGTTGGAAATTGTTTTATTTTTGCCTACATCATTTTTCCTATCATAGACTGAGTTACAATAAAAGGGTGGATATCCCTGCATCGCGATACAAGGTATGAAAGCATTGAACGTGTGGATCCGTCATACCCCTAGACGAACGTCTTATTAGTGGAGTTAAAACTTTTAATGAATTAAACTACAATTACTAAATTAACCGTTTTAATTTAAAAACGTGATAAAAAATTAATTTGAAAATATTTAGGATTTTTTACAGTGTTTCCAAAATCATACACTTATCTGTCAAGTTCGGTATTTGAATGTTTACCATCCTGAAAAATCTTTTGGAATCCAGGACTATTTCCTTACGGAGAAAAACAAAATTCACTAAAAAGATGTATTATTTTTCCCTTTTTAATTTACAAGTTTTTGACAATTTTTAAAGGAAGATATTAAATATGTTTTTCTTTTACAGATAACAAGTTACGTAGTTTTCTCAACCATATTGGTTTTAAGTATCATCAAATTTTGTGAATGCGGCTGTTTGATTTACCCTAATGGAAAACAATTCTATTTAAAGGGTATACAATATGAACCATATACTTTTTTTAAAGCATCCACCTCGAATGGAGTGAAGATTATTAACGATAATACAAGTGAACTAACTTCAACATTTCTTAGCCGTGAAAATGCAGAAAACGTGCTTGAATATTTAGATATTTCGAATAATAACTTCGAAATTATAAAAGCATCTGCGTTTGTAAATATATCTAAGTGTTTGAACCACCTTTTATTGAATAATAATCAAATATCAGTCTTGGAACCGAATGCTTTCATTTCGTTAGATGAATTAAAATATTTAGATTTGAGCAATAATAATCTTTCATTGAGCAACAATGAATTCGAAAATTATCTAAAATTGTACTTACTAAATTTAAGTAAAAACAATATACATTATATAAAAAATACATTATCAGAAATTATTGCTGAAAAAATTGATTTATCTTATAATAAAATCAGCTATGTCAATTTAACAGAAATTCACGCTAAAAATATAGACTTATCTCATAATTATTTGAATGATATTTCTGTTTTGAATACCGGCGGTTATTATTCCTATGACAGAATAGTTTTAAATTTAAGATTTAACAAAATAACTTCAATACTAGTAAATAATAGTAACTTCAATGAATTAGATATTTCAAATAATAAACTTCAATCGTTAAATACGAAACACATTACCAATTCAAAAATAATTGAATTAAATGCATCTAATAATGAAATAAATGAAATAAATTTTATTAAAACTATAAATTATTTTACAATTTTTGATTTATCATTTAATAATTTGTCTGATTTTAAATATGTTAATTTTTCTGGAATACAAGACTTAGGAGATTTAAATTTATCACATAATCATTTTAACATCATACCAAAAGGTGCATTTAAAGAATTAAAAAGTTTAATAACTTTAAATTTAGTAAACAATGGTTTAAAAATAATAAAAAATGGATCATTTATCGGATTAGATAACTTAGAGGTTTTATTATTAACAAATAATAAACTGACAACACTTGATTTTGATATTTTTTCTGGATTGCCAAAGCTAAAAAATTTAAATTTAGTTAATAATCTTTTAAAAAATATTTCAACAAAAGCATTTAAACATTTATTCTATTTAAATATTTTAAATTTATCAAATAATTACTTAAATGATAAATCAATGTACGCATTTAAAAATTTAGGACATTTACATGATTTGAACTTAGCTAATAATTCAATGAAAACACTCGTATCTGGACGCTTTTATGGTTTAAATAATTTGGCTAAATTAGATCTAACACGGCAAAATTTAAGTGTTTTACCTTTAGAAGTATTTAAAGGGCTACAAAATTTAAATTTATTAAATTTATCATATAATGCCATAGAAAATATTCAAAATGGAATATTCAAAGGATTAGATAATTTAAAAGTTTTATTTTTAACTCATAATAATTTAACTAATTTTGAATATGGAAGTTTTTCTGGTTTATCGAAATTAGAAATTTTAAATTTATCAAATAATCAAATTAAAGTTTTACCCATTGGATTGTTCTATGGTTTAGATGTTTTGAAAACGTTGATAATGTCAAATAATAATTTAAAAGTTTTTGAATTTGGAAGTTTTAATGGTTTAACTCAGTTAAAACATTTGGATTTATCGTTTAATCTAGTTATTGCAAATCAACTTAGAAAGTTATTGACTTTAAAAGAATTAGAAACATTAAATTTGTCGTATAATCATATTTATTCAATTGAATTTCCTATTTTTGTTTATATAAAATCATTAAAATTTCTAATTCTTGATGGTAATCATATGTATTCTTCTTTCACTGGGAATAATATTCTTACAAACAGTTTTTGTAAAAATTATTCATGTAAAGGTAAAACAATTAGTTTGGGTCACAATTCACAACTGTGTAATCAGTTAGAACTTGATGTTATTGCCGCTCAAGATCGTGATATTAATATCAACATAACAAGTATTGAGACAACTACAACAAAACCCAATATTTTTGGAATTGAGTGCAGTGATAATGTCAACCACGTATGGTAGCTGGTGTAACATAAAATAAATTTTATTGATATCTCATACCGTTTTGCTTTTATTACAAATAAAAATATATAAACCCAATTTGATCATCCTATGTATAAAATTATTCATTACACCATTTTAATGTAGGGTTCTATTTTTTTATGAATATAATAACTAACAAAACATACTAAGCAATTTTATCCCGAATAAATAAAGATAAAAAACATAATTTATCCAGAATATAATCCAGGCAAGACCTTAATAACATGGCGAGTCATTATATTTTATTGTAACCTATTGATTTTTACTGTTAAATATTATGAAAATTATCTATTATGAAAGTATTATGTAAATGAAAATTTAATATTGCTGAGCAATCAGAAATAACCAAGTTTCGGTACAACTCATATCATGGTGGGGTAAAAAAGTGTTCGATTTAAAAAAAGCTGTAAAACAAAAGCCCATCAATTTTTCCAAATTATATTTTTACCATCTTAAAATATTAGGGTAAAATTTCTATGAAGTTTTATTATATTATTTTCAGCAAAAATGGTGAAAGTTGGTTATTTTACAAATTCAAATATTACGAAAATAAATACAATACTGCGCAAACAGAAATATTTAGAACTATTGCACCTATATTGATTTGAAAATCATTGTGTATTTTCAAAATTTCTCCAATGCGATTTTAAATAGCAATTTAAAAACATTTAAAATAAAGTAAAAGTAAAATGGAATTTTTTCATTATATATTTTTTCACAATTTTTATGTCTAAAATTTAACCTTGTTCAGTCACGCTTGTCACTTAAAACACTCCATTAAAAATATCAGAAAAAATATATAGGACAAATTTAAAAATGTGTTAAATGTTCCATTAAAAAAAATTCTATGTTCAGACATTCTACAAGAAGCTCGTAAAATATTTAAACAATTCAAGTATAGTTTCATTATTTTTAAAAATAATCATTACAAATTAAAAAACAAGTGAAAACAAACAATTGACTGAGTTAATTATTGAAATACCATGTATAGACAGTGTTGATGACTGTTATCACATTACACATACATTCATGTCACACATACATAACTGATATTTCCATATATTACATACTATACAATTTGCGCCTAATTTACATCCTCACGGGTAAACAGTGATGTTAACGAAAAAATGTTTCAAACAAAAGTTGTTTATTTTCATTACGAACATTTTTTAAATTTAAACTTTTGTTCTATCTCTAACGGCTTACAAAATGGGTCCTACGGACTCAATTCACCTATGTTGCTCATTTACGAACTCGACCTCACTTTTTACGTCCCGAGTACGCTGTAAAAATTTCAGCTTCATATCTTTTTTCGTTTTTGAGTTTTCGTGTTGACAGACGAACGGACAACCGAAAATGGACTAGTTAGGTGATTTTATGAACACCTATACCAAAATTTTGTTGATAACATCAATATTTTTAAGCGTTACAAAATTATTGTCAATTTAAGCTACGGTGCTTTGAAGTTCAAATATAGTAAAAAAAAAAGTTTTTTACAAATGCTTTTCTTTGTATTATTTTTAAATGTAAGTATTTTATTTGACATGATTTTCTAATCTGACAACTTCCCCTTGGAACCTGCATATTTTCAAACCTGAAGTAACAAAATAATGAGAACTATTCATTCAAAAGTTAAAGAAAATTGGTCTAAGAAATTGAAAATATATTACTAGCTTGAATGTGTTCATGACAACTTAAGTTGTGTATTTCAATAAAAAAGAAATTTTATTTCTAGAGATATTTTTAATAGAAAGGATCAATAAAGTACGAAAATTCGTTTATTTTGTACTTGTGGGCCATACAAGCTGTGATTATCTTATATAGCACGTTAATGTAAAAACCATATTTAATTTTAATGTAATATTGATTATTTTACAAACTCTTTGTAAATAAAATAATTCGTTATTATTATTTATTTAAAAGGTTGTGAATTGTTATTATGAAAACAGTAACAGCTGTTGTTATGCGTTTAAAAACTTAAAATATACTTAAAAAATGTATATTTTTTAAATAATGTGCTTTTGCAATTTATACGTTCTCGTTATTTAACTTCTCAATACTCATAAAAGCAAGGTATTGTTAAGCTTTGGTTTCGTATATTAGTGAATCCGTGACACAAAGTTTTATTCGGTTAGTCTTACATTTATAGTGATCTTTAAGAATGCTCGACATCACAATATTGTCTACATAGTTGCTGTACGGCCATTAGTGATAATAAAAACAAAGATAAAGTTCGTTTCCAAGTTTTAAATCCGACGTTCAATGTTTCCAAATTTGGAAAGTTTGGAGAAAAACATCAAATTTTGTATTTATTAAACGTACTTTTAAACTTTAAACATAAATGTCTCCCCAAAAACAAGTTTACCAACTGGATCAGTAAATTATATTTTCTTTATCTACGCTTATTATAAAAATTTTAGCTCTAGTTAAAGATGATCGGATCCAAAAAATTTGGAAGCTGAACTTATTATGGAATTTTATTATCTATATTACTTTGTGGTTGTTCCCTTACAGCATAAATTGCATTAATACATAAATACAGGGGGATGCTTTTTTAAGTAGCGAAGGAGCCAACTGCTACAACACGGCGGGGGTTTATATGCCCCGCCGTATCCTGATTGTGTCGAGTCTTGCTGCAAAGTGAAGATGTTTATAATTGGCATTAAAATCTAGATGTAGTCATTTTCAGGTTATAAGACTAATACAAATTTTTAGCAAATCGAAAAATTAAAAAAACGTTTACGTGCAAATCAACATTATATTTAAACAATTACAATATGCAGGGGTTGAAAACATATTTTATGTACAAAATTTCGTTGTATTTTTGTTTGTATTTTTCCAAAGTAATTATAATTAAAACATGTACATTTTCTGCTTGACAAATGTTCTTATTTCCCACCATATGGCTCCCAGTTAGTAATTATTTGTATTTCTACTCAATTGAAATAAGTAACAAGTAAAAACGAACAATTGTCTGAGCGAATGGTTGAAATACCATGTATAGACAGTTTTTACGTCATGTACGTAAAGTCTTGTGTATATAGCAGGACTGTGGTGTCACACACACACGTGAAATTCCCATATAATATCTCCTTTAATGTTCCAATAAAATTTACGCCCTCAATGGTAAACAGTGATGTTTACAAAAAAATGTTTCATACAAAAGTGGTTTATTTTTTTATAAGGAATATTATATGTATAGTATATGATTTTGCAATCGGTCCTAAATCAAAATCAAAATTTTCAACGTATCTTTACGTTTCATGGTCAAGGCAATGTAGTAACACCACTTTTTTTTGTGAATTCTCAAACATTCAACTAACTTATTCTATATTCGTCAAAAATCTTAAGCATTTTAAAAGCTTTTTGTACAATCAGCAACATTGTACATATTCAAAAAATAAAAAAATCAGAATGTTAACACTTTTCGAACAGGCATTCGTGTATTTAAAATGTAAATTTGCTTGAAGTTAAATATAAATACGTATATTTTAAATTTGCAACTATTTGTAATAGGTTAGGAGCTGAGGGCATTAAAAAAACACGATAAATTGTTAGCTTAATAAAGTTTGTGTATTTGTTTTTGTCTTCCCGAAACAGTCCAAATAATATAAAAATTGCGAAATATTTATATATACAAACGAAGAGTAATCGGCTGAATATCTTAGAATAATATAAAAAAGTCGATAAGGACAAAATTTATGTTTTTGTCTAAATCGGAGATTTAACCCCCATTTAGTCTCAAAACTTTAGCAATTAGTTGATAATACACACATCACACATCATAGTTACGGTTTCATAAAAATCATCGATAAAATATTGAAAAGTCAGCTTTATTTGCCTCTTATAATTTTTCTAATCAGTAATACTATTATCGTATTTTTTGGTTGGATAGAGGGAGAGTGTCTTACTTTTAAAGATAGAAATGAATTAGATATAGAGTTTTCTTATAAATGTTGTAAAATGTACCAAAGCTTCTGAATTTCTTCTAGCTGTCGGACTACTTTCTTCTTGCATTTATTTTGAGTAGAAAATGTACATTTCAACAATCATCTCAACAAAAGACAGAATAAAATCGTAATTAATACATAATTTATAACATGAAGCTTGAGCTTTTTGGCTCCAAAAACACATTTATATGTATGTATTTGTTAAAATAAGTATATAGAGGAAGATGTAGTACCTTTGAAAGCCATGCATTTAAATCTCACAGTGGAAATTGTCACTGTATTTTTTCAATACTTTATTTTTGAGAATTTAAACATTAAAACCACTAAAGATATGTTGTGAACCATAGTACAACACTATTATGTACCATGATTCACAGCCTAATGTATCTAAAATTACCATGATTCACCATGCAATCGTTGCATTTCATCCGAAAGGAATAGGGTCAGAGAATATATGAAATTACAGCATTCATTAGTCTAAGCGTTCAGAAACAGTTTCAACTAGTATATTTCATGACTCGTGGTGAATGACACTTCTTTATTCAACTAAGTAAGATGCTTACTTATCATGAGAGACCATAAAAAGAAGAATATAATTGTAAAATGTTGTTTGATTTAAGGTATATCAAATTGAATCAGCAATAACAATTGATGTCGATGTCTGTATGTAATCGCCAGCTTGTAAATATACCTTGGTATAGTCAGAAGAATTATCTATTTTTAATTTTTTCACAGTAAAAAAAATTGTTATTTTCAATTTATTCAAAAACAAAACCACATTGGCAATCAGTCTCCAGCCTACATTCATTCTCTTAAAATATCTTCATTCCAATACATATTCTTATCAATAAATAAAAGTATATGCGGAGAAACTACAGAATGATCCAATATATATTTGACTCTAGGTACTACATATTTACCCTATTTGTAAATGAATTGATATAATAGTTAATGTATCTAGAGATAGAACTCGGTATGTACACGATGATGGTAAAAGCTGATGCGATATTTTTCTGACAACAAATATATAAAAGAGATGATAAAGCACTTAACCTCGAAAAACAAGTAATTGTGCTACTAATGTCAATAAATAATGGTATTACGGAATCACTGTGTGTATAGAGCTTTGTATGTTTAGTTCATAAATAAAAAAAATTAAGGTTAAGTGAGAGTCAAACGAAATTTAAAAGATGATGTACGTTTTGAAAACGTTTCTTGCCTGCTTACAAGTTTGACCTTATGAATACATTTATAATGCCCGATTCAGCCACAAAATGTAGGAGCCAGATCCCACTTATTATGCTGAACAGCAGATAGAAATGTAAACAAAAAAATCATATGTTGAAGTCCAGTTTCTGAGGGTAATTGATTGTTAGCGTAATCAAAGTAATATACGCGAGATGGTAATCCTGGGTGTAATTGATCTTGTATAAGATCAAAAAGATATAAGTTTACACAAGTAAGTAAAATTAGTACAAAACTGGTGTGCCACTGGAATGAATACTTGGACCGAGATGTCGTATTTTTGTTGAGAATATTAAAATATGTTGTTTTCCAATCTTGATTATCTGTTCATTCAAAATACTTCTAAAACGAAGGCTATCCTTTTCACAATGTCACAAAAAATTATTGGATAAACTTTTTAAATGACGATGTATGACACTAAAATCTGATAAACATTAAGTATTGGATAATTGACTGTAGACTTTTGCAAGATTTGCTTAAGTACACGGCGTATGATTCGAACTAGTGCTATGAACGTTTATAAACGAGCTTAGAGTCATCTTCAACAAGTTGTGGCTACATAAATGGCAAAAAACAACACTTTCAAAGTCGATAGGTATATGATATCGAAAAAAATTTCGATGAGAATTTCATAACAAGAACTGAAAATCCTTTTATCAAAAAATGCACCGAAAAACTTTATAACTGAGCTGCTTTGATTCAAATATTGCATATTGCATATCTTTTCACTTCAGTTAAATATATTTACAAATATTTCTTCTAGTGGTGCTGATAATTCCAGCTATGGAACCTAAATAGGCTTTATAAAAAAAAAGCCGAAAGGGTGTTGCAAATTGGAGTGGGATAGTAGAGAGTCAGGACAAATGGTGTATACCTACAATGGATATAATGTTTTAGAACGTTATAAAAATAAAGATTATCCTCATACGAAAGATTAATTTTTGTTATTTGTGAAAAAATTATTTATCGTGGTAAGAAATGGTTATACTTATAAACAATAAGATTTTCCCAATTTTTTCTACTTTCAACACAATATTTACCAAATTTTGAACTACCATTACTTTGTATTTATCAAATTTGTTAGTATTTTTTTTTTGTGGCAACCGAAATAATTCCCGCTTATAATAGCGATAAATAGAAGACGAAATTTGAATACTGTGAGCAAATAATTAGTATTTTTTAATGATTTTATACGAATTTTTTGTGTTGATTAAAATTAAAGTTAATTAATTATTAACTTATTAAGCCATTTCAATCTCAAATGGCTAGGGCTTATGTAGCGCAATTTATTTTGGCTATATGATCCAGTAGAATATTGTGTTTGGTTTAATGTTTGGATTATGAACTGGCTCTTTTTGATAATAGAAAGCTATTCAATGCATATTGATTTCAAAGAAACTACCTGGATAATAATATAAGATTGTTTCAAATTTATCGAGTTCTTTCAATAAAACTAAAAATAACCTTAAAAGGTTCTTTCTGGCATCATATCTAAACATGGTGCAATAGAAAAGGAAATTTGTCAGCGAAACTGTGTCCAATTTTTTATCAAATTCAATAAGTATGCATATTGACAGCAAAAATAAGTTATCTGGGAAATCCTTAATTTATTTCAATCAACCAAAATTATCTTTGGTTTTGATAAAAGGTTTAATGTGCCTAAAGAAGTCCCGTGTAAGAATTTTGAAATCAATTTTGCAGATTAAACGTGTAATTTTTCCAGTTTTTTAAAGTATATGAGTTTTTCACTAAATATTTTACCTTTTTGAATATTGACTCTACTTCAGTTTTGGGTTGAGACCTTATACACTTTTGCCAATAAGATCCAATTTTGAATTCAAAAAAAAAAAAAAAATAACTTTTCGTTAAAGTATCCTATTCCTCCTTGGGCTATAATCATTTTTTATTTTCTCCAGAAGAATCTCCGAATTTTATCGAAATAGGGCTTGAAATAAACTTTCAAACTTTTGAAAGCACAATGCAAGTAATCCCGTATGCGTCAGAACTATCAATTTATAAAATTCTATAGCCTTCCCGTAGAGTACTAAATATATATAGCAACTTTTACAAATTATTTAAATTATTTTATTATAATTTAAAACGTTTGAAAAATAAAAATTTGTATTTGATGCACGAAAAATTATTTTCATTATTTAATTTCAAATGTTTTTCAAACACAATTGAAAATTCTTTGACATGATCCGAATCTCTTTAATAAAACAAATTGCAGTTAAGTGATGATAGTACGCTAACGCTTTCAAAGAGAAACACAAAAGTAAATGGTGGGCGTATTGGATTTGTGCCAATTAAAATACAATAGTATTAAAAAGTATTTATCATTCACAAACATATCTATTTCTTTACAACCAAACGCCTACCCACGTTCCTCCATCAAATTCTCATACTAACAAAAACAAAAATTTCATGTTGTGAAAAATGTAGAAAAAAAATTAATTTAACTGAAAAATTTTTTAATAAATAATACTTTTTAAGGGACCAGCTTTTATGGTACTAAAAAGTAGAAAATAAGCTTTTATAAATAGTCGGGTATGAGTGACTCATAGATAAAATTATTTTTTACGTTTTAGTACAATAAAAGCTTGTCCCTTTAAAATTACTTTTTATAAAAATTTTGAATGTAAGGCTAAAAAAAATTTATACATATCAAATATGGTGAAAGCGATGGGAAAATCAGGACGCCATAACCTTACAATGCATTGTCATCCAAACTTAATGTGCTTGCAAAATTTCCGCACAATCGGAAATCGGGAAGTGGATCAAATTTGACTTGCAAGATTTGATTACAGACAGACAAAAGGACAGGTGAAACTAAATAAAAGCTTGTAAAAAATAAAGAATAGATCTTCATCTTCGAACAATACATCAATGAATGCTATTGACCGAATTTTAATATCAAAATATAGAAAATTTTTGCATTAACCTTGAGATTCGAGTTATCGAGGTTCCACTACATATCCATTGAAAACTCATCACTGGATTAGAATGGATTTATTACGATTATGATACAGAACAGTTTATTAAATGGTATTTTTAAACTGAGAAATCGAAAATTTTTTTAATCTCCAATTTCGATAAAACTCAGTATATAAGGTAATTTTGACCCAAAAAGTACAAAAATCGGGTGCATTTGTTGATTGGTCGAATAGTTCTTGAGATACGGGCTAAAATCAATCCAAATATTGCGATATCTTAGAAACTCTGCATCCAATCATTAAATTAACCTGATTTTTATACTTTTTGGATCGAAATTACCCCATCCAAACTTAGTTTCATCAAATTCCAAAATAAAATTTTTTTTCCGATTTTCTCGATTTTTTAGAAGGGGTACCCCTTAAAAAAATTGTAAAAATCGGAAAAAATTTGTTATCTCCAATTTCGATAAAACTTAGTATATAAAGTAATTTTGACCCTAAAAGTACAAAAATCGGATGCATTTGTTGAATAGTTTTTGAGATACGGGCTAAAATCGATCCAAATATTGCGATATCTCAAATCTTGGTAACAATAACATACGTTGATCTATATTTGTTTATAAAATTATTAACATGCAGTTCCCATATACAAAATTCGCATCAGCTTTGAGCTTCTTAGGAGATGACTTTCAAAAAATTCCTTCTTAGTGCTCACTTACGTTACTTAAGAAACGTGTGTACAAATTTCAGACTTCTAGACCCAGAGATTTCAGCTGTGCGTTGAGCGATCAGTCAGCTTCCATTCTTATACATAGATATATACGTCATATGTATATAAAGATAATAGAATTCGATTTGTAATATAGGTATCTAAGAATGGAAGACTTGATCAAATCGTATATGGTCGGCATTGACTGATTTTTAACTTGAAAAACTTTTTTAATAGTTTGTTAAATTGTCACATCCGCAGCCAATCCGAAACGTTTTAAATTTTACATGACAACACAGCTAAAGAACAGAAAGGTATAAAAATTACAAAATTAAATTTAGTTATTTCAAAACGGATAATTCAAACTAAAGGTAACTAAAAATCTTATCAGCTTTAAGCATTTTATCGTTAGAGTATCTCCAAAGATGACGATGGCATAAATATCATTGTATTACAACAACAACAATAAAAACAAAAACAACAATAACAGCAAAAACAATAACAAAAGACAACTTTATTTGTTTGCATATGAAAATTTTATGAACAGTAGTGATTTATTATTAGTGTAACATTATAAAATGTACATAGAAATTTCTAAGTGTTTATTTTAAGCAGTTTGTAGCAAAATATAACAAATATTTATAAATTAAGGCTCTCACATATTATATTTCATTGATTTTCAATAAACAAGAATAACTTTTGAATGTCTTTTGTAGTCCAAGTATCGACTGTGGTTTGAATCTAAATCAAACTGGCCTATACAGCTTTGAGGATAAAAATAATCGTAATTGAATATCTAAAGGTTTTTTTTTAAATGTGAGTAGTCGATACTTGGATATTGTTCCGAACTCCAAAACCTTTTGGAAGATGAATCACCCATTGTGATACCATCTATGTGTTTTAACACTTTTTCCGCTGAAAATTTCCGCTCCTCAATTATTTTGAAACGCTGTGTGCACCTCCATCTACCATGCACTAATTTTTTCTTGTGGCATCCGGAATAGAACCTGCTATCCTAGGCATACCACGTGCGCAATTAGTTACGCTTTTACCAATTGAGCTAATAGAATGGACATCAACAGGTGGTTGAGGTACGGATGGCTGGTGCTAAACACATTAGACGATAGTAGAACCTTAACGATCCAGGTCACAAGTTCCTTAAAATAGGATTTTTGACATGTGGGAACGAAAAAAACGTTCATAATAATTTTTCATGAATAATTGATTTTTTAATGTGTAAAATGAATATTATTTTTTAAATAAACATACTTTAGTAGCATTTTGTTTTTTTATTTATTTTTAAATTCCAAGAATGGTTAATATTTATTTTTATAATTAACTAGATTGATACCCGCCCGCTTCACTGGGCTTAAAAGTAAAAAACACCGCTTTATAGCCCCCACCCTCTCTTGATATACACAGTTTTCAATTTTCTTAAATGTAAAATAGTCATAATTCATTGAGTATATCAGAATAGTTGGCGATGATTTGTTTGACATTTATTATCATAGATTTATTCCATCTATAATCATCATTTTGAACCATAAATTAAAGATTTCTGTAAAAATTTAAAAATTGTAAATGTAAAATTAAATAAAGTTTTATTAATTTTTAAAATTTTTATTTAAGATATCTCTATAAATTATAGTTCATGTGTTATTATGATATATCGGCTATATTGCTGTACAGTTTCATTAAAAAAAACTCGCTAGTTTTAGCGTGAAAGTGTAACAAACAAACAAACATGCTTACTTTCACATTTATAATATATAGGGATAGGGATTAACCAAGTAAAATCATTAATTTCCTTAAAACTTAAAAACACATTTTCTTTATTTTCTCATAAATATAAAAGTGCTACTTGGGTCACAATGGTTCTGCCATCCCCATTTTAGAACCCTTAATAAAGAATGAAACCTTTAAAATATATTTGTATTTTATTAAAATAACTATTCTCAGTGAACCAGATTATTCCATTGTCTTTTTTTTTTTTTAAATAAAAATACCTTTTCCATTATTCCGTACTTCTATTTATTATAATTTTTTGCGATTGTAACAAAAATATAATTACATTTTTTTTTTGCGTAGGAGTTTCTTGGAAAATGTCTTTGTTCGGTTTTTGTTTTACAATAGAGGAGCTTATGTGCTGAAAATTATAAAATCATTTTCTTGTATACGTATCAAATGATTTTTATTTGTTTATTTTGATTCGAAATACATGTATATTAAAAGTAAAAAAATAATGTTTTTTTTTTTTGTTCGAGTACAAAAGCTAATTAATCGAACGAAAATAATGGAGAAACAGGAATGAATGGTAAAAATGATTTATATATTTAATTCAGAGCTAGAAAGTTTATATACAGTATATTCCGGTGTATCTCAGTATAAAAGTTCTTTGCCACCTTTTAAAAAGGGCAAGAGATACAGGAAACAGTTTTAAGCAAAAATTGTTCGTCTCTAAGGGAACATCTCATAGGAATCTAGAATTGAACTTTGACTTTCAGAACTTTAGGATCAACTCTTTTAAAACTTTGGAATTTGGAAACTTTCTTTGGCTTTGAGACATGTTTTTGGTTTTGTAAGGTGTTTTTATAAGGAACAACTTTTTAGTTATTAGTATGCTTCTGTCTATCACCTGTGGGTGCAAAAGGGGAATCTTGAAATCTAAAAACCCAACGTCCTGAGCGAAATGGGTTGGCAATAAACTTAATTTTATGTGATTTTTCGCTCATGAATCTTGGCTAAATAGCAAATTGCGTTTATAGTTAACTTAAAAAATGATTTAGAGATTTCACCTTTAGGACCGCTTAACTTCTCAACAAAGCTATCTTGATAGTAAAGAAAGTTTAGCTAAATCAACTTAGCTTGAGCTGTAATATTTCTTGCAAATAGTTGTGCAGATCTTTTATAAACACCCTGTATAAACGTGGAATATTCTCAACAGTTTACTTCGGTAAAACTAATACTTCGGTATGCTTGCCAAAATAATGAAGGTTTCCCAGTTCACCAGGTGTATGGCTCTATAATTGACGCCACTAAAACCATTATGCTTTAAATTCGTTAACACTACTTTTATTATAAATTATTCATGATTTGGGAAAAAGGACGATATAAAAGAAAGTTAGAATTTGATAGGTTGAGGGTTTTTTTAACTTGAGCTAATCATATCTCGCTAAGACTTGAATTTGTAGTCCTCCAAACCGAGCATAAAAGTTTTTCGTCTTAGTTAACTCGCACAATAATGAACCAATTTGAAATTGCAAAATAGTTATTGTTACTTTTCTTACCAATGGAATGTTTTAGACTCTCCAACTGCCATACGTCTGAATCCTGTAACGAAACAAAAAAAAAGTTATAAAAATCAAAACATGTATAGTCATATAAATAATTTGATGGAAAAATCAAATCAAAATTCCCTTTTACATTCAAAAATTGATTTTCGCCTGAAGGAAAATTTCATAAATGCAAATATTCATAAATGTTTATTTTCGTTAATGGATAAAAAATGGCTGTGAGTTAAGTAATTCAAATATTCCAACATGCGTTCAACAAAATATCCCATATACGGGGACTTTTAAAAACACTCACGGAGAATAACTTCATGTATACGCGAAAGTGAATGTGAATTTTATAAATTTTTTGTTGAAAATCGGAAATTTATGATCTGGGAGATATGCGGGCAAATTATGTTTAAATCGTAATATAGTTGCGTTGCTGAAAAGCCATGCTGAGAAAGTTACCTTGATTTTAATTCCAATCAAAGACATCCTGCCATTTTGTATCGATATTCGATATCGTAATATCAATCACGTAGGAGATATGAACTCCCAAAGGTAAGTAATTCCATGGTTACTTCTTCAGTATGGCTGCAACGGACCTATCTTACCGGGAACTATTCCAAATTTCGGTATAATCAGTCCACCCTTGGGTATTTCACCCAAAAGCTTACAAAAATCTATCTGATTTTGAATTTAATACAAGCGACTGCGAGTAATCTCCTTTATGTCATAAATCATTTTGGTACAAGAGCTGACAACTAAGACAGGTATAAAGTAGACTTGCACATGAGAGCGACTGTGTTAAGTTACGCGAGTTGTGCGCTAGTAAGGCAACTGAATTGCTGCCTGGTAAATCATAATTCATATTGCTCAAACGGCAACCTTTTTTGAGATAAATTATTACGCATTGGTTTACTATTATCTAAAATTCTATATTAAAAAACTATAACTTACCGTGACGTTACCAGCCCTTCTATATCACAATATTCGATATCATTCTGTGCTACGACAAGAGTTGACTTACATATGAATTTGGCTCTCAATATTTTACGATCTCCTTGTATAAATGAGTTTTGTGTGAAAAACAAATTATATTTTTTCTCGTTTCTAACGATACTTCATATTTTTGTATTCGTTAGTAACATCTTTATGTAACCTTGAATTGTGGAAAAATAGGATATTCTAATATGTAAACACTTATGAATGTATGTAAACATATATGGTAATAATCAATATATGTAAACAAATACAGAATGTTCCATTAAAAAGTAGCACGTATTATAAGACCATGCCTAAGTTCCTATTTATAGAACATTTTAGCACATAAAGAATCATTCCTCCTGAAGTATCAATGGTAAATTTGGTGATAATGAAAATTTAAGCGCTAATCGCTGACCAAGTGTTCAAGTATTGGATTTATAACAAATGAGCTTTTTTTCTACAGGTAAAAATTGTGGTGTTATTGTTTTTTTTTGTTTTTTTTTTTCATTCACAAGTTCACTGTTATACCTTAATAAGCTCGATTCGTAGGAAATTTCGTAGTAGGATACCCGTGGCTAAAAACAGGCTGGAGAAATAATATATAAGTGATTTTCGTTATTTTTATTTATAAGCAATTTTAAAGTTTATAAATATAATATAAAAATTACATTATTAACAATTGAACAATTGAATCTTAATATTATGTATCTATCCAGTTTTTATCCCTTAACGGTACATTTAAGTCATGGTAGGTCATGAGTTTATTTTTCTCTATTAGCCAGTACGATAAACTTTAAAATGAAAGGTAAATTTAAAATTCAAAGAGATCTCGTGGACAGGAAAAAACAGACTAGAGAAATAATATACAGTTTGGCAACCATCTTGTTAGCTATTCATAATATATTAAGTAAGAAGAATATAATATATATAGTAAGACGTTCTTATGCATAAAACAAAGAAAACGACACAGGCGTGTTATGTAGCAATCACATAGCCAGGCAGGTTTGGTGTGTCTATTGATAGCGATCATGCTTAATTCAAGGTACTGGGTCCTATGTGGTATGATTGCTGTCAATAGACATACCAAATCTGACTTTCTATGTGGTTGCTATTTAACACGGATGGGTTGCTTTCTTTGTTTTATGTATAAGAACGTAATACTTCATATATTATACCCTTCTTACTTCATATATTCTAATTGGCTAAGGAGATGATTGCCAAACTGTATGAGATAACTGTTTACTGATGCGTTATGTGTTATACCATATTTCAGTCTTAAGCATACATATTTTGTCCTTAGATCATATAAGCTTATACCCTCGGATTACCAACCAAAATTTTCTTCAAAATTTCTTCTAAAGCCAACAATTTTTTTTGAAAAAAAAATTATGGTTTCAGTTGGTCATTGCTATGTTTAGTTTAACTCAGATCTCGAAATGTTCTAGGAATTTTTCATGAATTATATAGCCTTATTTACGTCAAATTAAGATTAATTAATTTCTTCTCTAATAAGATGCTAATGCTCGACAATAAAAAAAAAAAAGATTTATGACAAGGAAATAAAAGCCAATACAAAAGGAATGTCGGAAAGACCGCTTTCCTGTATCATAGGATAGATTCAAATGTAACAAGAGCATTCTGTATACGAATCAGACACAAACAAAAATAATATTTTTATATAAATGTGTGTCATCTCGTTCACATATGAGTGTCATATATGTCACACTTGTCACTGGTATAACGTGTGAGATAAATATGTATTGTGTTGCTACACACTCCCACACTATTATTATATAAAAAAAATAACTCCTGAGCAGCAAGGCTCCATCACTAAGATCATATTTTTTCCGTCACAATAGATGCTTCTTATAAATTAGATGGTTTTTATTGAATTTTCTTTTCTTTTCATGCGGTCCAAGAACCCACTGAAATATTAAAAAAAAAATTTGTTTTTTCTGTTATATTGAAGAAAACCATCAGTAATCATGGTATTTGTGTTTGTAAAGAATATGTGCCATGATTTACTAGATTCCGTATGATTCTAAGAGGGTGGCAAGCAATTTTTGATTGCAAAATGCACACATCTACTTTATCCTTATGTTATAGTGATCAAACTTATGCCAAACTGTAGAATTCAAAGTATTATTCAAGCAAAGCAAAGATTGCCTGAAAAAAAGACCCCAGCTGCTGCAATTACGACTTTTATATCGAAAAATCTACACACTTACATGGGCGAAACTAAACGCTAAAAATTCAATTTCAGTTTATCCTGCTTGATGGGTCAATGTATAGCTTCTGGGGTGCTATTCAGAAAACCTGCGTTCAAAACTCAATACAGTCAAAATCTATAATTAAATTTTTATAATAGTTTTTATAGCCAAGTTTATTATTAAATAAAAAAAAACTCGGTTTTTCCAAAGTTTTAAGTTTTCACTACTGTGGACAGTCCCCATGACAAACTAGGATTTTTTTATTTATAATAATATTTGAAGTATTACCCGAGAACAATAGCCATTTTTTTTTCTTTGGAATTACTCAAATCTTGCAAATAAAACTCGTGCTCGCCTCAACTTGTATCAATCGTGTGGGCGTCAAGGATCGCACCAGACCTTACCCACGATATTTTTTTTTGTCTGATTAAGAATTTATCTTTTTTTTTTGTCTCAGATCACCTTCAAGGGCTGGAATTGTGTCAACCTATTTAGATCACCTACAAGTGCTGAAATTTTGTAGCCTTCACTTTATCGGCCTATAATTCCAAGAATAATTTTTTTTTTACAACTTTTTTTTCTTATTTTTTAATAATGATCAAATGGTTTTTATTTTTTTTAAATCTTACTTTGAAAATAAAGCAAGCCTAAAATTTAAGCTTCTTGACCAGAACATCGCCTCAAACGTTAAAAAAGTGGTTTTTCCTCTGATAATATAATAAATTGACTCAAAATCTCATAAGGTGTGTTCTAAGGGCCTATAAAACGGATTTATAGCCCATCATCACTATTTCTCCTTGATCGTCGATTCAGTACATAAGTATATATTTTCGGAGAAAATATACGACTTAAAAACACAAGCTTTTATAAAATATCTTTTGAATGTGATGGTTTGTGTTTTGTTTTGTTCGATACACATACTGTTTGTAGTGTTACAATTATTTTATATGTGACATGACGTCAATGTTACATTATGTGTCGTAGTGCTACGCGACTATTTGTGTGTTTTTTAAAAGATGAATGTGTATACTGTTACATTACTTTACAAGTACCAAATGTTTAAGCTGGATTTTAACTTGTATATTGGTTACATCTAGATTATAGGAATGTATGTTTGATTCCAGATTTATGTGTTTTATTGAAGTACGAGCAGCGGGGTAAAGTACACTAAGGGTAGAAATTTTTTATAAACATTTCGACTTTAATGATGAATTTAGACGAAAAGTATGAATACAAATTTTCGATATGAGGCTTAATTTTCAAAATTCGGAGCACTGAGTAATTATACCGACCCCGAGCTTTGTTTTTGCGAAAACCATATGTCAAATAGATAGGAATGTACAGACGCCAAAAGAAAAAAATACCGTAAGTAAACATAAGTTAAAATTTTGATTTTCGGTGTATCATTATATATATTTCCTAATTAAAGTTACTTAATTAAGATTACTAGACAATATATTTGTCAATATTCAGTTTACGCTGTATGTATCATATTAAAAATCATCAATTATAATCAAGAGACCATGATGTAAATAACTATCGTATCCTTGATCAAAAGTAAACAAAAACAAAAAGTCATATATATTTCTATTGCAAAGTTAACATAAATAATTAACAATGCGTCCCATTTTTAATGCCTTTCAGAATATAATTACACCTTATTAAAAAATACAACATCAAAAAAACCCAACAAACAAAGAACCAATAAATGGAGCATAGAGATATGATAATGTTTATCAGTACAGGCCAATAAATTATTATGACATTTACAATCGAGAAATTTTTTTTTCTCATTCATATCTCCATCTATATATGTAGCCGCAAATAGTTGTGTTGTTGGTCCTTTTTACGGTTGTAGTAAAAAAACCTCGACAACAATAATAACAATATTTGTACAAGAGTTTATTATTAACGCGCTCGAATGCGAATTATCAAAATTCAAATTACTGGGTCTTAGTTTTTTTGTTGTTAACCTCTAACGTGTTATTCAAAATCTAATAGAGTCTGAAAATTTAGGTTAACTATGGTTGTTTTTGAATATTCAAGGAAATCAAAACTTGAACAATCGTTTCTCTTTTATTTGAAATTGCTATTGTATAAAAATATTTGTACGTAAGTCAAACGCATATAATTTTGTAAAATCATCGAAAAGGTGAGTAAAAGCCCTTGTAACAAGTATTTCTTATTTCGAATTTAGTGATTCCTTAGTAACTGAGCTCATGCATATAGGAAAAATAGGGGACAGATCGCAAAAGTGAAGGATTCTTAAAGAACATAAACTTAATTATGTTCAAAATTAAAATAATGTATCAGCATTCCAAAATTTATATCATCATCATAAATAAGATTTTTAAGGGTCGATGAATTATCAAAAATTATTTTATTTTTTGTGTCATTTATTCGCTTTCATTGAGGGCAGCACAACCCCCTTATCAACACAGAAAAGTTAATCCAAATTGAAATTTTCATCATATCTTAACATTTCATGGTCAGGACAATGTAAGTGTGTGTGTGTGTGTGTGTGTGTGTGTGTGTGTGTGTGTGTGTTCGGAGACATTTTTTCATTCACGATTTCTCGTTAATGGAAGGTGAAAGCGATATTTGATTTGCTCCCATCGTTGTGGAGTATCTAGATGCCTTGAAAAGACGGTCAAAAGCGGTTCTTAGAAATTGGAGCGTTGAGGGAGGAGTAAAAAAAAACTTTTCTGTTAATATTAAGAAAATGTAAATTTTGATCATTAGCAAAGTTGTATAAAATCGATTGAGCAATTATTTATCCTCTGATTTTTATTTCTGTTAAACTAATATTTATAGAAATATTTTTGATTATTGATTTTATGAATATGTATACCTGGCATTTGTTAATATTTTCCAAGTGTGATCAAATTCACGTGACCAACTGGTTTAATTTCTTTTAGTCTAATTTGTTGACAATATCTGGTCTAAAAAATTTAGAAATATTAAAAATGCAAATTTCTATGTGCAGCAGATATGAAAAAAAAAAATGATAGTTTAAAATTGGTATTTAAGTTGCTCTTTTTATTCATAGCTTGATGAAGTATCAATAGAATATGATACGTTCGCGTTGCTTGTAGGCTTACGTATATTTTATGGTGAGACTATTTGTTTCATGGCTCATGTGCCACCATCGGTTTCAATAGTTTATTTATAAACTTAAATTACAATAATAAACCAGTAAAAAACTTGGTCCTTTACGCCTCTCCGCTCCTCTACAACATCACAAATTTGATTTATAACTAAGTGAAACACGTATAAATGCGTACATAAATATTTTATCAATGTTGAATGTAATTTATGACTATTTATATAAATTTTTGCGTTTTTGTGAAAATTTTAGTTTATTGGAATAATAAATTTAGTGAATACATTTTTATTTTTAATATCGATTATTATTATTTTTATATAAACATTTATTTACCAACCATATAAGTTATAGAGGTAGGTAGGTATTTAAAAAATATTACTGATAGATATGTAAATTTATTTTTATTTATGATTCGTCGAATTGTATATTACATATATTGGATTATCAGGAAATTTATTGTGATGGGATGGTATAGATGTATAAGCTAAATGTGGATTCATCGATAATTATTTGACACCAGAGCTTTATGTGCACCTTGTGGCACCTGTCGAAAAATATTTAGTGGTATAAATAGAAAGACTGTAATTTTATTTTATATTAATCTGAAAAAACTTTAAAAGACCATACCCATATTTACATCATATTGTAAATATGGTTCAAATTCAGGCACGAAATCATACAAAACATTTAGGAGATATCATCTCAAATTCCAATGAATTATAGTTGAAAGACATTTTATTAATTTTTCAAAGTATTTACTATACTGTCACAACAGTGTATTTTCGGTAGCGCAAAATAAATTATGAAATTTGATAAAATTATAATTTATGTAGAAATATACTTAAAACTTTGATATTCATAAGTCATAAAAACACAATATTGTTTTATTATATTAAAATTAAAAGTTATTTTTTAAAATCTGTATATCACGTGGCCTACAACATTCGCCGCCATGATGTTCCATCATATAGGCAAAAATAATATGCACTAATTACTAATTTGTTGATGTCTTTCAAAGTAATTGTAGGTTATTTTACCATAAACTTTATTTATTCATATAATAATTACATACACGACCATTGTTTTTACCAATATTACGTCACAAAAATTGCTGACAGCGTTTTTGCGAGAATAAAAGAGGTTTATTGAAGTACTTTTTCAAACATTTTTACAATACCATAGAATTGTAGCATTCTCACCGTACATGCGTTTTATTTAAGGAGTTTCTTTTGTAATGACACACACTTCATTAATATAATTTTATGGATAGGCTTATAAGTATAAAATTTATATGATTTGTATTATCAATTACATGCAAACAATTGAAAAATAGTTCCATAAGAGAGCAGTATTGCGATGTTGTCCACTTCACTGTCTTTCTATATATGATATTACAGTGAGTCGGATATGGTGGTCGACCATAAAGATTTTTTCTAAAAGAACGAAATTTAGTCTGACATCTAAGGTAGTTGTTCGAATAACAAAAATTGAACGTTGCTTATATGGAAACGATATATATGAAAATACATTTATGGGTGCTGTTGAAATAACAGATTAGTTTCCTAAGGACAGTCAATGTGAACGGTGGATACTATAGTACACTGCTAAGAACAGTTGTTGAATCATTGTTATATTTGAAAATCAAGATTATACATTTATTTTGTGAGGAATAATTGTGTACCTTTGTATGCTTGCAACACACATTAAAATATATTAAATTTTTCAAAGAATTCACCTAGTTGTGTTTTTATTGTGTCGAACCTACGGGGCGTAGTAAATTACAATATGCATGAGCAGTCGACGTGAAGTCGAAGACCTACCAATCCCTTGGCTAGTATATAATGAGTATAGCAATTATTGTTTTCCTTCAGTTTTATTCTCCAAGTATAATATATAATATTTTTTATAGAATACAATAATATAATAATTGAATATTAAAATGCCTTTTTGTCCCTTCTCTAAGTATAATATAATGCTTGAAACTAATTAGAGAATTTAATTAAGTTAAAATATAAAATGTGAAACTAACTGGAAATAACCTGATAAATGAACGATAAACTATAATATTGTGTATACTAAAGGCTTTTGTTTTAATATAGTTAAATATATACTGGTCTATGACACTGTACACCGCGTTGCTTTATTTTCTATAATATTAGTTTATATTTTCTATGAATAGTTTTCCAAAAAGTTTTCTTTCGAAATAATTTCTTGTCGATGAAATTACGATTAATAAACTTTAATTTCGCTACTACGAAGACATTTTGTCAGCTTTAGGATTCAAACGAATAATTGAAATACAATGTGTTGGGAAGAGATAAATAATAAAAATATAATCATTTTTATTACGTGAATTTATCTCTTATCTTATCTTTATGCTTAAGTGCGTTTTTAATTTGACTGAAGTAATTATTTTTAACATTTTTAAGTTGTTTGCATTTGCTTGAATTAGTCGCTAACGTTGTGAACAACTGTTACTTCACTTCCACTCACCCCAACTTTGAAATTTCAAATGGCACTTCCTACTTTATGATACTTCATTTTAATGATAAAAGATAATGAAATCGATCGATTGGTTCTTAACGTAGACTACACATGAGATGGAGGGTTTGAAATCAATCTTCTGGGTAGTCTATTATAAAAACCAATCGATCGATTTTATTTTTTTTATCATGGTTAACGAGAGAATTGTATACCCTTTCAAATGAGATATCACAAAGCAGATAGTGACATTTGAAATTTCAAAAATGGGATGGGTGGAGTGAAGGAATGGAACCTAAAATTTCTAGGAAGCATTTTTGAACTTTCCACTCGATATCAAAATCGATGTGTTTTTACTCAAAACAATAATCACATCAAGTCAAGAGTTATTAATGGTGGAAACTTTGGAAATGATCACACTGTATAATAAAAGCAGTTATTTTCACATGAGAATGGAATGATAAAAATATAAAAACTAAATTGTATTCAACATTACAATACTTCGAATGCTATAGTTAGTTATATAAGTAGTATTCGATATGAATATTGAAATTCAATTAACCTCATTTAATATCAAATCAGGAGACATGATGAAGAAAGAACAAAATTATAGTTTTGAAGAGGTTTTATTTATTAAAATTTATGTAAGTCAAGTTGCCGGTGGAGATGGATACATGGATGATTTCCTTTTAACACAGTTCCATTCATTGATTATTGAATACCATTCGAAATAGTATAATTATAGGAGAGTAAACATTTTACTAAATTAAATTCTTTATCAACTTCTCTTTATAGGACGAATGGGGAGGAAATATTTGAAATGAGTTATCTGACGAAGGCTGGTATATGTTTTTTTAAATCAATTCATAAAAGCAGTGTATTGATTTCTATAACCCCAACTTAAGGGAATTGGAACATCCGAGATTCAAATATCAGCGACTGAATTTCGAACAATATGTCAGTTGTTGCTCTCGAGTTGATTAAATAATCAGATTAGGTTCAATGATTACATCATCAGTTTTGAAAATTACAAGTTTTAAAATGCCGGTCAACAGACACCCCGTGCTTTTAAAGTTTCGGGCCAAAATTATATTCTTTCGTTACCCATCCATCTTTCTGTTAAAGTTTCTAAAAAAAAGAAACGATATCCAAGGCCATCCAAGGCCATTTCTTGTGTTTTAAGAATTCTTGCTCCTTCAAATTACATATTGATCTTAATCCTTAATCCTCAGAGCACTTTATGATTAGATGGTTCTATTCTGTCCCTATTCAGGACTGCTCTCCTAGGATACTATTCCACAGAAATGCAACGAAGGAAGCTTCTAAGCAATACGCAAATATGTATCTTTACAATAGAGTCGTTGAATTCATAAGGTTTTGCATTAATGATTAAACATTGTGAATTGTTAAAACTATCAAATTCGCCACTGATATCAAACCTATACCAAAATTTTGCTCGTAATATCAATATTTTTAAGCGTTAAAAACTTGGGACTAAACTTTGCATACCTATATATACATGGTTTAAAAATAAAGCTTAAAAATAAACAAACAATAAAAAAAGCTTTCCGTCCTTTCTATTTTATTTGACAAATATACATAAAAATAAAAGTTTGTTGTAGAATCGTTTGAAGATTGCGTACAGTTTATGAAGGTATGCCGTTTGAAAACAGATTGCATTTCTTATAACTGTATGTACAAAAAACAGAGGCAGTTATTTTTCAGATAAATATAGCGACTATAACTTTGTTGGCGACGCTCTTAGACATCATTAAAGCACGTCGAATATAAACATTAAAGTATCAAAAAATATAATTTCTAGCTCGGCCTAATGGCAAAATCATTTTCTTGTATTATTAATAGTAAGTACGTCCGTAATATATTTCGGATGCAATGCAGTCATCATCAGTATGAATTAACACTAACCGTTATTATTTTTTTTAGAGACATGATGACGATTGGAAAATTCATACTGACGATAAATATATTATAGTTCACAAATTATATTTACAATACAAAAATTTGATCCAGGAGTATTACTGATTTTAAAATTTTACGTCAAATTTAGTTCAATATATAAAATTTCACGATCATGGCAATGAAACACGTATCTGATCTTCTCCACCCTGGTGAAACCACTTCTTTGAATTTGTCGCAATCTAAAACAATATTTGTTTTGCTTTGAAGTGTTTGTACAGTTTAAGAAAATACATGATGTATAAGCAACGAAATATAATTTTGTATTTACAAAACTTGATAAAGATAAAGGAAATTTATAAAACTTCTATTATATATTCGAAAATAACGAGTAACTTAGAATTATTATTATTTTATGTATTATATGTATACATACAAGCAGCTTAAATAAATACCAAGTTATTGGATGAAGCCCGTTGCAACTAGTACATTTTAATATTCTATTTCTAATATTACTCTCAAAATATAATTGGAAAATAAGAAATCCATAGTTGATAAATGTAAGTTTTATACAAGCCGTGGAGTGGGTCTGGTACGACCCATGAGCTCCACACTCTTTTTTACAGAACTCGACCAAATGAACCGTAAAGATAAGTATGTTAAAAATTTCGATTTCGAAAATCAGACTCTTTACAATAACTTCCTGTACTGGGAAGTTAATAATTTGCTTCGGTTACAAACTTTATCCTGCCTAATTGCGCAAATGATACACCATATTTCGATGATTTCTACTGAAATTTACTAAATAACTGTTAACCATTGTAAGCTATTTACGTTTAAAAATAAAACTATACTTTTGGTATCAAAATATCAGTCCGGCATTTAAATTCCATCTATGAATTTTCAGCCTTTAGATTTCAATCCTTTTTATGGATATTTCTAATTTAAGGATAGTGGACATAGAATGTTTAATGAACAAATCTTTGGAATTATATTATAGTACAATTTCATTATATCTATTGTTTCCAATGTTTTTTTTATCAGTTGATAAGTCAGTTGTACGTTTGAAAATAGCTAGAAACTTTATTATACAAATTAGGAGAGTTTGAAAAATAATGGAAGTTGATTTGTGCATTAAATGGTTTTGTGTATTAAATGGCCTTATGAGACAAAATTTTCGTTGAGATACATATGAACTTAGCCTAATATAAATGTTTCTGTTTTATAGATTTGTAGAAGAAAGTATACAAGTTCCGTATAAAATTGTGTCGCTTTTAGATGTTTCGTTAAGATAATTACTAGTTTTTATTCAGTACAAATAAAGAATATATACCCCGAGAGATTATAGACATCAGAATTTTGCATTTCAAGAATTAAAATATATCCTTAATTGTTGATAAGAATTGACTTGACTTGACCATTAACGTTTTTTGAAAATCGTGTGTCTATTTGATTAAAAAACAACAGAAAATAAAGACGAAACTTCGTGAAGATTGTTGGAAACTTTCTGTAGAAATTAATTTATTCAATTTAAAAAGATATGCCATGTGTATTCGCTTCAATTCTATATAATAATTATCAGAGTAGAAAACATAAAGATATTTCGAAATTATAATTTACAAATGAGTGAGAAATTTGAAATTATCAGTTTTAGTTTTTAATTGTTCATGATGAAAGTTTGTGTTAGTTATTCCTCGAATTACATTTCAATAAATTGCTTTTGTTTTCTACGACATTTGTTCAAAAATACATCAGTTCGTTTTAATTAGACAAAATCGAAGAACCATATTGAATAGGATAAAATTCCTTTGGTATGACTATAGCAGCATTCATGTAGATTAACATGATATCAGAAATGCTACATGCAAATAATGTGTACCTAAGAAGTATGACAGTTTTAATCTTATTTACTTGTCAATGAAATTTCTTTTAGCAATTTTGTCCACATATTATAGATTTTAATTTAAAAAATAAATTATAATCTGTGATTTTGTCGAATTATGAAATTTTGCTTTCGAAATTTTGAACAAACCAGCTGCTAGATTGTCTTGTAATAAACTGTAAATCTTTACTTTTACGAATAAAATACCACTTAAAATTAAACAAAAGTCTAATGAGGAAATTTCCCATTTATGGAATGGAATCATTGAAATAAATTTAAAAAACGACCCTTTGTAATAGCATCAGTATATAAAAACACAAACAACGAAACTAAAGAAAATTATTTTTTCATTAAAAGAATATTGAACCGTGTCAAATTTAAAGACGACCCATTTTTGTTTATTAAATTCACAAACAAACAAAAATTTAATACTCACGAGACATCAATAAACCAATGATAGAAATAAAATAAAAAAACAAAAATAAAAAAATTCTTCGTTAAATAAGGACAAAAAATACGTAATATTTTCTTTCCTCTACATAGTTATAGAGCTAGAAGAATTATTTAACAGTTATTTCCGAACAGTGAATGATGGAGGTCGCGAGCGAAGATTTATTTTTGAGCTTCTAAAGATTTTGAATAAGTTGGACATACAGTGCCAAATACATTTGTTTTGCGCACAAATGATAACAATCTTGCAAAAAAACATCCTAAGGCCGAACGGAATGCGGAAAAAATTTAAGAAGCCAACAATAATTTTAAGATTATGTGATGAATATTTATTGAGGGCGGTATTGAAACAAGAAAAGCAATTGAATAAAAATGTAAATATCATTTTGTCCGTCACAAGAAAGAACGAGAACCACATTACCCATCCGAAAATAATTTAAAAGTTTTAATTTCCAACGTGCCGAACAACAGGCT
The DNA here is from genome assembly GCF_905475395.1 of Chrysoperla carnea. NCBI lineage: Eukaryota > Metazoa > Arthropoda > Insecta > Neuroptera > Chrysopidae > Chrysoperla > Chrysoperla carnea. Next base: position 105,931,199 of record NC_058337.1, on the reverse strand, counting down.
CTGGATTTCCAGACCTCTTGAAGAAAAAGCGCGACCTGTACAACGGCCTCTCAAATTAACAGACTTTTTGAAATGTCTAAAAATGTCTAAAATGCTTAAAAGAAAATGAATCTAGACCAAAATTTACAATATCCGTTAAGTACCAATATCAGTGAAGAGGAAGATGATTTCTTTTTTGACGAACACGAACTATAAAATTTCAAAAGTTTTTCCCTCTGTTTATTTTTTTTAAGTAATATAAGTAAAAACTCCCTAAAGATAAAAAAATAAATATATATCTACCTATATTCTAAAGTCGGCAAAGAAAATTGTATTTTTTGAAATTTTATATACATGAAAAAGAAAAATTCATTTAATTTGATGGAAATAATGATCATATAAGGTAGATAGTTTTTCGCGTGCTATGAATTTATTTCAGAAAAGAAAATTGCTATTATTTACGTTAGAAATTTGGATCAAACCATTTAATAAATTTTTTTTTATGAGAATGTGCTTTTTGCATAGAAATGTGGATCATTATTTTTTGTTATTTAAAGGTAAATAAACTTGCGGGTGATACCAAAGACAAGACTTTTAGTAAGACTTCTTGTACTAATATTTTTCTATTCTCGAATCTACAAGATTGAAATTTTTTTTTACAAAATTGGTTTGGTCATCACTTTTCAATCAATTTTGTCATATTAAATCAGCAACTACTAAAGCCGGAACATAAATTTTCTAGAACCTGATTTTTAAGTTATTTCAGTTGATTAGAAAGGTGAGCAAACAAAAAATTTTGTCCAGCTTTCGATCAAAGCTTTGATTATCATGATTGGTCCGCAAAATTCATATCAAGCTCTGTAAACTTCTGAGCTATTTTAAACTCGTTCGAAATATAGTTACCAATGGTGTTTGACGGCAATGATATTCTGAGAAGAGATTGGATTTTGGTTAGATGGAGATGGCAGCTCTCAAATTGGCCATTGGCGGACATTAAATTAAGGATATATGCAAAGATTGAATAATACTAAGGATTTCAATAAAATTTTATAAATAACTTTTGATAAACAAAGTTTCCAAAAATCACAAAAAATTCCTAGGTCATCGATTTTTTTATTATTATTTTATCGTTCAAAGTTGCCTGAAAAATGATGAATCACACTCTAGAGAGTGTGATAAAAAAACTATCTAAAATATTAAGACAATCTTATAGTTTATAATAATACCATAAAAATATAAGGTTGCCGATGATGTAAAAACAAAATTTTAATTTAATTAGGAGTTCATCGAAGATCCATCATTTGATGAATAGAGACGATTATAGTTAGAGTATTGATGATTGAAGAGCGATATCTATATTATAAAATTTATAAGCATCACTTGCACACGATATATTATATATTTTTGTAGTTGCGTGGTATTGTATAGCTAAAAATAACTCATTACTTGACTACAAAGCATGTATTTGGTTTATATGTATGTACCGCGCAATAAACCAAAACTTTTTTAACAATATTTTAGGTTTACAATCACCTTAAGTGTAAAGTAAGTTTTGAGTTAAAACTGGTATACACTTATTCCAGAAATATATTATAGCAAAATTATTCTTTTACACACTTTGGGAATTCAAACGGCATAAATAATTCCATTTCACATGAAATATACCTTTCAAAAATATATTTATTTTAAACTTTCGAATAAAGTACATACAAGTGGTTTGAGATATAAATTTTATATTAACTTTTGTATAACACAGGAAGGTAAAACTGATACAAATGTATAAACATTTTAAAACTTTTGTTAAAAAAAAAACTTTATTTACAAATATCATAATAATGTTTGCATGCATATGACATTCCCACATATGTAAACGGTTTTCCATTAAGATTGTCTGAGCTTTAAACTTACATTTAACCAGTTGTAAATGATATATGCTAAACAACGAATGCGCATTATTGAACTTTTTTTTTGACAAAATGGGTGTTCAGTTAAAGCTGTACTACATACTCTTACTTGTGTATGTATTACATGATTTTCCTTGACTCTGATAGGCAATATGAGTGAAATAATCAATGCTTCGTAAAAATTCGAATCAAAGTTGTAAAAATTCGAGGTTCTAAAAGTGACCTTAAGAGTTAGTACTTATTAAAGTTATGTCAGATTCATGGATGATATCCAAGTCACCGAAAATTGGATTATTCATAAAAAGCCATTCGCAGCAAGGCTGCGGTTGCCACTTTTCAAGTATTATATATAACACAAAATAGTATAAAATACTCTTTCAAATAAAATAAAATATAAGGAAGGTACCTCAATAACTTGATTAATTTTAAATTATCGTTCGAACATTCTTAGTGGAAAACCCTTCGCATACAATATCTTACTTTAAAACATATGTGATTCTTATATGAATATATCGATTATCTGCTTATAAAGTAGGAAAAACTAAAATTTTCTTACCCCATTTTTTTATGAATGATGAGTTTAAAACTTTAAAGTTATCTTTGCATTTTTACATCTCTGAACAAAGTAGAGGAAGTATTGATATCGCAAATAAGTGTGAGTTTTCCCAGAATCAATTGTGGGATGTACCTCGAAAATTGCAATTTCTTTTCCGTTTTACTAAAATGACTTTTCCATTTTTTATTTTATGATCTTGTTGTTAGAAAAAAAAACGGATATCCATAAATTTCTAGCTTGTGAACACAATCAACAATTTTTCGGGACTCGTGAAAGAGGACATCCCGCTACCAAGAATTTTCTTAAGTAAAAAGTTGTTTATAGGGACATAAATAACACCCATACACACACTTTCAAAGTTGAGGTAATTACAAAATATTTTAGGCATGTGTTTATGGATTGTTACGTTTCCATTGAGAATCACTGACGACGTCAGGCGTCAATATGGGAGTCGAGTCATAAGCACGCTAAAATATTTAAAAAGCAGCAGTGGTCTAAGGATTGAGTAGACCATTAACATAGTTAAATATGAATGACAACTAAGTTTATTAATACATTTGAACAGTATTGTTGTAAGATACTATGGTTTCTTAATATCCATCTATTTATTCAACGGCTGCCAAAAACCCAGCTTAACCATGTTTTCGTGGTTCTATTTTAATTCTCCGATTATTGCATGGCAAAATTGATTTTCTCAACAAGAAAGTAGAACTCAATTTTATAAATTTTTTAAGAAATCTGAAGAGCTATCAAGAAATATATCAATATTGAATCGCTTATTCTTCAGCTATGTTGACTGTTCAAGTTCTGTGAAATAATAATACTATATAAAAGTATATTATACTAGTATATTTATTTTCAAAAGATCTTTTGAAAGTCTGTATATAAATATTTTTACAAATAAAATATTTGTACTATTTATATACAAAGGTATCTTTTACAGACTGTTTCTTGGTATTTGTATACAGACAGGTAGCTTGATTTTTATAAAATTAGAAGAGGGAATTCACTCAGGTTTATTTGAAATGGGAAAATAAATACACATTTTTCAAATATATTTTTTCAATATAAATGTGTACATTCGTTTAAATAAATAACTATACGGTCAGTTGAAATCTCTAAGCAAAATATTTTACAGTTCATGTTTCGGTACAAGAGCCGACTGGGTTTTCATAGTTTATTTAAAATGGCTTAGTTTCGAATTTTTCTTTTCTCATTGAATTTAGGTAGGGATAAAGGATGTTTTGCGCATGAGAGGCGCGCTAGTTAAGTAACCAATATCTGCCTGGCAAATTAAAATTGCTACTATTCTATAATCTGTCAGCACTCGCGATATGAGCATTTTAATCTCTTAATTAAGCATTTTTAATCTCTCGCTTAATTAAAACATAAAAAAATTTTTATTTTTCAAATGCTATATCGTGTTGAAAATTTTTCTGTCTTCATATAATTTTGAGAAGTGAAACAAGCAAATAAAGAACTATAACAAAAGCAACAACTTTTGACAAGAACATTGGTTTTTGAAAACCAAGAATCCGAATGGAAAAAATCTACGCAGAATTTGCCTATTGAGCTTACTTCTTTCTTGGAAAAGTGTTTTCCAAAAAGTTGTTTCATCTATTCATTTACTCAATTATGCTTCGTCATTCAGTTGTGGATTTTCCTGGAGAAATTATGGTGAAGTTAGAATTATCAAAGCTGATATATATGAATATTTAGAAAAACGGAAAAAGTATCCTATAAAAAACGGAAAATGTATTTAACAAAAATTTTCTTCTCGTTTATAAAAGGAAAAAATGCTTTTGTTATTATTACAGACTTCTTGTAAAACAAAAACATTAATAGACATAATAAAGGTAAAATATAATATTAAAGTAAAATTCAAAGTATGTGAAAATTGAAAATTGTAATTATTTAGCTGTCAGTATTAAAAACATTGAAATAAATTACTTAAAAAGAAAATGCTTTGTTTATATTTACCGAGGATTTAAATAATATGGAAGGTACAGTTAGTTTTTATGCAAATGTCATTTTTTGTCACAAATTAGGTTTGTTTATTCATGGACAGAAAAAAAATTATTGAAATTGATTATGAACTTAATATAAAAAGACAATTTGAATCCAAATTAAGAACAAACAATAATTAATATAAAACAGGGTGTCTGTTTACCTACTCGCTTATAGTTTCTGTTTTGTGAAACTTATATTAATAATATTTTCAACATTGTGATACGTTTTTATCTCTGAAAAGTTACAAAGCTGCAGAAAAATAACGCTTAAAAATTTTTGAAAAAGTCAATACAATACTTTTGGTGGGAGCGCAAATAAATTTATTGTAAAACTAAAAGTGGATATAGTGTGCTACTTAATTGCGCTTCCACCACTTTTTTAACTGTGTGTAAAAAACTTATTTACTTTAAACTAAATCATTTGTATAAATGTGTAAAAGAGAAGAAGTATGATCCAAAAGTGAAGATGAATATGCATTTAGTAGACTTGATGAAGCTTGCACTTGTCTGGATATGAATACATTCTCGTTCCAACTTCAAAATTTGATGAACTTTGTATCTTTTAATAATTAAAAGTAAAAGAGTATAATATGCATTTTGTATATTATTTTATTTGAAAATGTTTGGCAAATTAAATTGTAAATTAAACATCTCTTGAGACACTTAACTGATGCCTATGAAGAATTTTAATTACTTACGCTCTGTTATACTCATAATGTCTAATATTATTTCATTTATTTCAATGTATTTTGCTATAAAATGACACTAAAAGAGTTTCAAACCCAAAAGGAAATATCATGAATTTTTCATGAATAATGGACATCTAAGATTGATTTTGAAAGTGGGTAATAATTTTCAAAGTAGGTAATAGAAAGTCTGTTGTCGACATCAAATGATTTTCTTCAGAGATTACTTGTAAAAATGGATGGAGGGATCGAAATGCTCAAAATGAATAAGTCTATTAAAAAAAATAAAAAGAAATTAATATCGAGTCGGATTAAATCCTTTTTTCTTTTTTTTTTTTTTTTGTAAGAAAATAAAAATTTTAATCTAATTTGCGATGATTCTTTTAAAAAGTTGGATGTAAGATTTTTACTTTGTGTGATATTCTTGAATTGTGTTTTCATGTAGTACTTTTTTTAGTTGTGAAAACAACACAAAATATGGTGTCTATATGAATATACAAAAGTTAATTATTAATATTTCATAAAATGACAGTTTCACGTAAAAACATGTTATTTATGTACTTAGTTCTTGATTGGAGATATAAGGTGGGTTTTGGACTTTTTCCTTAAATTTAAACCGAATTCAAAAAACCAAGGAAGTAATTAGTAAAATTTAACATAACTCATTTTCGCTTGTCATGGTAAGAATTTGTTGTCATTGTATTTTTGTTTTGTAAAATAACTGAATTTTACAAAATGAATGTAGACCAAAATGGTTGGAATTGGGTTTGGTATGTGTTTGTATTTGGTATGAAGTATTTCACAAGTAATTATACTACAAAGCAATAATCCGATATATTACACATTCTATGTGTATGCATATAAAGTTTATATTAATAATAATACCAGCATTGTAATCATATGTAGGTTTATATACAGGATGATTTAAATGTGGTAAAATAGCCTAGCACAAATTAAAAAAAAAAAAAAACCTTGAAAAGAAAATAGAAAACCTGAAATCAAGATGTATGTGAATGTTCCATAACAAATACTTTCCGATTGCCGTGTGAGAGACCCTATTCCTCTTTCTTATTTTTAACTTAAGTGGTGTAAGATGGGAGGATAAATGTTCGCCATTTACCTATATTTCAACCCTTTTCCGATACTAACCCTTAAGTCTATTATTTTCCAGTACTAAGCCATACAAGATAATTCATGCAGTATTGCAGAAGCAACCAAGTCTTGAAAAACATTCTTTCTAGTGTTACATTAAAACCTGTGAATATCCCATTAGTACAAACAAGTTTTATTTAAATTCCAACTTTCTGAAAAGATAATAAATTGTGACACCCAGACTTTAATGGTGTTAAGTTTAAGATTTATGAAAATAAGAGGAGAAAGTCATTCAATTTAGTCAATAATTGGAATGTTCAAAGCTCTAATTATGCTCTCCAGTATTAAAATCGTATGATTTCTAGAATCTTTTTTTTTCATTTTTCCAAGTTCTCTACATAAAAATACTATTTCTGGTTCCCCTCTGTATTTTTTAATACATTATTATTCTGTTATATAATCGTAGTGCTACGTTGTTGTAGGATTACATTTAGGATTATATAATGGCTACTACAACAGCACTAGCCTACACAGTAGGTAGTTATTTCTATTTATCTAAATGAGTGTTATCCTTTGCAATAATGGTATAATACTTAATATCTGGTAACATATTAAGTAGGTAAAGACCCTACTGAATAACAGATCTACTCAATGTTTTCAATGCTTTTATACACAGGATAATGCTGAAAATAAATTTGAATATTTGAATGGGGTCTGAGAAAAAACACGTAATTTCAAGAAATAAAGTAAAAATTATTTAACATACTTTAAGCTGGAAGTAGTTAATTTTTCTGAAAAGAATAGATTCAACATTCTATGGCTAATAATTTTTGAATTTTGCGAGATACGTACAAGCGTTATGTTATATTGATATTACCATTGAAATTTCAAAGGTGACATTTTTTTTATGATTTCTATTTTTCTTGTATTTTAGGGGTAAAAATTCTGAAAGAAATTTTAGATTCAAAAAACGCGAGGATGTCAAGTTATTCACCACTGTAAGTAAAGTCATTCGCAACTGTAGAAAATTAAATAACGATACTTCTCGATGACAATGAAAAAGGGCACTATAGTTGAGTTTCAACAAAGGATTCTGTGGTCTCCCGAGTTATTAAACCTCAAAGATACAAAGACCGCCAAAGATTATTTCACCCATCACGTATTTTCTCCTTTAATTTCTACAACACGTGTTTTAAACCAGCGAATTCAAGTTCCTTCTTCACGTATATTACCTGCTCGACTAAAGTTAAATATAATGTGTTCTAAGACATTTACGAAAAACAGTTCTAATCCTAAAATTATATTTGATAAACGTTGTAGTACAAGATGTGCGGTGCCGTATATTTTACAGAAGTATTTAGAACTATCTAATTGCAAAAATGAATTTGACAATGGCGAAAATAATCGGTCAGTTCTTTATGAGCCGTATCTTCCACAGCTTGTAAATTTCTTAAGAGCTTGGGGCTAGATCTTTGATCAATAACACACAAACTATATTTCTTAGTAATAATACATTAACTTTAAGACTTATTGTTTCTCAATTATCGTAAGGTTATAGTTATATCTCTATCTTAAATCTGGTATTTGCATAAATTCCATATCGATGAGTACATGTATATTATACATAAGATGCTTATATGGCGACAACCTACACTAGATTGTAATTAACTTCTTAATTAAATTATGAGATACTAATCTTGATCAGATATTGTTCCCAGGAATTGACCTATTAATTAACTAGTATACTCATTAGAGATTTAATAAAAATTGTGTTTTTTTTTAAGTATCGTTTATAATATTTGGGTTAAGAATCTATAATTATTTGGATTTAGAAAACATAAAAAATATAACTACTACTTGTCCGGGAGCTACATGGAAAAAATCCATTCGTGGAAATTTTAACATGAGTGTAGAACTTCGTCCTTCCTTTTGGAGGAAGATGTATGTCCAGAAAGGAAAATTTTATGAGGATTATTCAGCACCTATCTGTTCATGTTTCACGATGTGTCCATGCCGAAGAAGTATTCCCCGATTTCAAGGTACACAATCGAGCCTAGATGCAAAGCAGTACATAGAATGATCTCTTTGACTCCATGTCTTTTCACACACTATTTATAAAAATTAATTTTTGTGAGGAAATATATAATCAATATGAATCGATGATTGATACATCTCTCCTATTCAAAGTATTTTAGTAAACTTTCCAATGTAAATGAATTTATAATGTTGAAATCCTCCCACACATGTATAAATCCTACGCTTTTTAACACTTCTTAGTGTAAATCAAATTTAAATATAATCAGATTTTCAAAGTTTAAATTTAAAACACCAGTCAGTAAAATTGTTATTGCAGACATTAAATAACGACATTATTGTAATCTAATTTATGTATTGTTAGTAAATATATTGAATAAATCAATTTGAATATAAAATTTATGGTTTAACATTTTAATAGTGTGTAGGCAAATTGCATATAATTTAGTTCAGATCTACTATAATATTATGCATATACAGTGTCTACAAAACATCGGACCTTAAATTCGAAGACAAAAAATCACGAATCCATAGAAAACGCTGCATAGAAAATCGGGTCAATTTTGGGTCCAGTATGCATCATCGGCAAATATTTATGAAAAATACATCATTAGAAATTATCGAGTGGTTAAATCATGCCTATTTCGGTGTTCTATTTCACCAAACTCAGACAGTTTTCGATCGCCCTTTCTGGCTTCAATTTGATAAATACCCGTTTTTTGTTTACGAAGCTATTTGAGTAAAAAATCCAAAAACAGTTTTAAGAGTTTTCGTAGACAAAAACTAGTAGGTAACACTAAATACAATTGTGCCACACACTAATTTCTTTCCAAACTTTTTTTGTGATTTTCGTGATTTTCGATTCTCAATTTTGAAGGAGTAAAAATGTTGTGATGTTGACAAAGGGGGTTAATATTTCTAAGTTGAAGTGAATTTTAAATGAATTTTGGAATCTACCCTCACAAAACTTGATAAAAAATCATATTCATAATTAAAAGTCCCATGTTTTCCATAAAAAAGGTGCATAAAAATAAAGCTTTGTCTATAGATTACATGATAGCTCCAGAAAGCATTATATGCCATATATCATTTTTGACAAGAAAATTTATTCAAAACTACATTAGAAAACGAAACAATATAGTATTTTCCATTTTCTTAACAATAACCCTTTTCTTTTTACAGCCTGTAAATAATATCCAAAGAGCTTTAGTATAAAATATTTGAGATAAATACTTCTTTACATATATGATTATATCCCATCCATATAATACAATAAAGAGCTATTAAATATACTATCCACGCTTAAACATATTATTTTGTATATATGAGTATGTTATAGACCGCTAAGCTACACCCGCAAATACAGTGTATATTTTTTGTGTCCTCTGTGTTCGTTCTCTTTCCTAGGCCTGTAAGTAGAATAAGTAGAATACCGTAAAAAAGGCATACATCTCTAATGTGAGTCTAGCAGACAAATTTTGGCCTACTTTTGCCCAGAAAACTTTGACCGCAAGTTTATAAAAACTATTTAAAAAAAAGGTTTATTCGAAAAAGGTGAATCTCAGTTAAAAAAAGTGAACCCAATGAAAAAATAGTTTTTAATTTTGTTTCTTTTCTGTCCAGAAAAACTTACTTTGCAAATTTATACGAAACTGTAAAAAAAAAAAATCAAAAGTTGCCCACATCCAGAATTTTCTAGTGTGAAGGTCTGTCATTGTTTTATTCGCCACCAATATTTATTTTTTTTTTTTGTAAAGTTATTGTAAGACATAGAAACATGTGCAAATTGTCAATAATGATAAAATCATCAATTAATAGGCGTCGGCTTGTTGTCTATTATATTGAGGATAAAAAATAAAGGACTTGCTTGTGAAGCTTGTTGTATGCTAAAGGACTTGTCTGTTATTTCTATGCTGTGCTATCCTAAGCTATGTGTTATTATTATAATAGAGAAGCATGACTAGACTAATAAATTACGTATTAGTTTTAAGTATTTATAATTTGAAAATCGTTTTTGGCATATTTAAATATAAATTTTAATAACAAAACACAATGCGACTATGATGATAAATAAAAAACATTTTAAACAACTTTATAAAACGTTTGATGAATTTTAATTTAGTCAATGGTGGTGTTTTTATTTTGTATACTTGGGCTAGTTTAAGGTTATTCGTACTCTCTTCTTTATTCAAGTTTAGTATAATATTGAAGATTATTTATGAGACATGATCTTACCCAGCCGTTTAATCGTGGGAATCGAAGGATAATGTATGCTTACAATTAAAAGCATCGATTAAGCTTGATAAACAAAAAATATATTGACAAAACGTCGCAAAACGATGAATATTTTTTAATTATAAAAATTTTTCTAATTTTTTGCGACTAAACTACTAATTGTAGATAATATTTTTGGTTTGAAATGTTTTGTACAAATTAAAGATCCTAATATACCAATTAAAGTGAAAAATATGGAATTTTAACAGAAATAAACACCATACCAGGAAAAAATTCTAACATTACCTACACCGTAAAAAATTTTCTTAACATGGTAGCAAGTAAATTATTTCTTGGGGCAAGAAAATTTTAAATTTTATTATTAGCGAATTAATAGCCAATAATTAGTTTTATTTTAAATTCCACTCCAAGTTTTAAATTGATTAGCTTCCGGTTCTTTCTTTTTCTAATAAGAAAATATTGACATCCTGATTGTTAATTTTTGGTTCTCGAAAAACGACCATCAACTCTTATTGAATTTGACGAAAATATCATGTGTTGAAACCAAATTAAAAACTAAAATACAATACACCAAGATCATGAAACATAGAGTGATGATATCTTATGACTTTAAGGACAAGCTCTGTCCCAAAATATCAACGGTGGGCGAATTGATTTTAAATCAAGTCCACATTTTTTTATATACAGAACTGATGTAGTAAAATTTAAAAAAAAAGTCATTTCAAACAATTTTTCTATCTGTAATGGATAAGTGTGTTACGTGTAAAAAAAAATGCCTATAAAAACCGAATAAACTTAATAATAGAAAATATTTTTGTTATTAAATTTTTGAAGGATTTTTTGGGCATATATTTACATAAAAATATATTATATAATTTCCTTAGGGATTATGACGTATGTGTGTTTATGTGGTTTAATATTCTGTATTTTTTATTTTTGAAAGTATAGTACTCGCAGGTGAAATTGGAACAGAATAAAAATTAATTTAAGATTCTAGTGAAGTGTTACAACGAGATCATTTCTTGTGAATGCAGAGTACTTCCTATAAAAGCAAAAGTTTTTCAAATCACGAAAAAAGGATACTGACAAATTTTTTTTTTAAATCTATGTCCATACTATATATAATTTGAAGATTGGTTACAGTAGTTTTGCACACACAGATACTTTTTTACTTTTAGATATATGCTATCGAAACGGTTAAGTTTTACGTGGTACTAAAATGAATTTACTAAAGCTAAAAGTTGTTATACAGATTGTATATTGCATATAAATAACAGTTGTGATTGTCAGTCAGTGATGTGCTAGAACAGGACTGGTCAGTCAGTCCTTATTTATGAACCATAAATAAATCAGATTTATTTATGATTTACGAGGTATTTAAATAAATTTACTAAAGTTGAAAATTGTTATACAGCTTGAATATATTGCATATAGATAACAGATATATGACAGTCAGTTAAATGTTAGAACAGGGCTGGTCAGTTTGCCGTTATTTATTTACAATAAATAAATAATATTCATTTATGATTTTCGTGATATTTAAATGGTTATACAGCTTATATATTGCGTTTGGTTTTTCAACTCGTATTTTATCTTATTAAAATTTATATTAATGAACAGTTTATAACCCATAAAGTATTACATGGTATGATTATTATGTTATGTTTAATATTAATATTATAATAATCCATGATACTTTGAAATTGGCACGTGTCAGTCTAAAAATATACACGTGATAGCTTGTATGATTATATTCATTTATTTTGTATTATTAGATTATTATTACATTTACATAGTTTATTTAATTAACATGTTGTTGAAGTAAGTAGGGAAGAGCCTTGTACCTTGATGATAACGTACAAGATGGCAAGCAATCGAAGAAGCAGTTGTCCATTTGATAAAGTATATAAATATTTTACTGTCTAGTGTCATAAAACACATTTTGTCAAAATCATTACTTACTGGTCGGTAATTTGCTACGACTAATTTTAGTTTCAAACATAGTATCATGCATCTGGAGTCAACACAACGTCCTGTACCAGCAATCATATATTGAAAATACTTAATGCTACAAGTACTTTGCTCTGTGTAAAAGATCAACAAGTTGTGTGATATTAGTGGAAAAAATAACTTCCGAGTTGATGAAAAATCAGTCAGATCGTTACTGTATAGTCAGAGAACATAATTCCTGTAAATGAAGCATCTTTCAACTACATATCTCCTTTAGTGTTGTTTTTTAGGCTATCCGTAAATATTACATGTTGGAATTTGTAAATCATTTTACATCATGGTCTTGTACTACGGATCACACATTAATAAAACTGTATACTTTTATTTTATATCTCTTGAAAACACAGTTTGTAAGATTTGTAATGCTAGTAAGACTATTACCATTGTTACATTTTAAAAATGGCTTTTAAAATTGTTTATATGCCAATTTTGATACAAGGTACGTGAACTTCTTTACACGTGTAGAAGAAGTATCCAATCCTGAAACTCAATTAAAGACCTGTACGCTTATCAGAGAATTGGACAAAGAATTAATGAAAGATTCATGAGTAGACACTGTTAAAAACGAATGCATAGGAATTCTATGAATGAGAATTGGGAAATATAAAGAAAAGGAAAGAAACAAGTATTGTGTTGGATATTACCTACTTTTAAGATACGAGAGCTCCCAATGTTGCCCTGATTGAATTTTAAGACGCCTGAATTTCAATCAAATGTAAGGTATATTTAAACTTCCCTCTTTGGAGCTAAACAATGTCTGTTTGAATGCGCTGTATAGAAGTAAACAAACCGAATAAAATCCGGAACTAAATAAATCAATTGAATTACATACTTTCGCTTTTCAATGGACTACTGACATAAATAAATTATTCAAAATATAAGACTCTTATCCATCGTTATTTTGGTTTCATAATAGTTTGCTTTTTCTTGTTATTTGAATCGATATATTATATTCTTATGTTGTCAATACATAATAATAACATGATATTTGTTTAACCTATATTTTCAATCATTTTTATTGCGATTATAACAAAAAAAAGTATATATATTGAAAAAATAAACGAAATCGAATCATATAGATGAATTTAGTTTGATAGGTTTGTTTTGACTTATAAATAAAAAACTGTTTATTTATGATTTAAAAGTCCGTATTCATCTTTACACCGTTAAATTTACAATATTTGTTTTTATTTACTAATTGACTGTCTCTGAAATGTGTTCAAAAACACAAAGCTTTCATTTGATTGTATTTTTGTTCAATGAACTTCATTTAACGAAAATGATGGCGGGCTACAAGGTAAAGAAATAATTGAAATCGGAGAAAACTTCCATGTCATTATGCCATGTGTGAACACTTACGTTCAGATAAAAACGTTATCCAAGTGAAAACAAACTAAGCTTTAATGTGGGTGTTTTATTTGGAATAATATTTAATATGAAAAAATAATATTTTTTTGCCAATACAGAGCTATTCAAAAATTTTGAAGTACATATTTTTCAAAACAATAATAATTTAAAACTGAAATTATTCTAAAGAAGTTAACAATTCATGAAAAGGAATGAAGTGTAGATTTTTTATGTCAGAAAAGGTTGTCTATAATGATTCCCCTGAGAAAAAAATATAATTTATAGCCAAACTATTCGGCATATGTACAACGTCGAAATATTCTTGAGTTATTCAAATGTTACAATATTGTCATGTCAATTTCGTTTGATCTGTTCAAATTTGGAGAGCTATTCAATATATCTCAAAAGTTATCGCTTCGACCGACTTTGTAAGAATTGTGGGTAAAATGATCCCATTGCATTTTTTACCAAACAGTTCACATAAAATTTTATCTGTTGTTTTACATTGCAACAACGATTAGTATGAAAGCAAAAATCACTGGCAAATTAATCTAAATCAAAACATACAAGACCCGTTACATGATGGAGGATCATTTTACCTCTTATAAATTTACACACAAAATAGGGTTCATTTTAACGTATATAAAGGGGATCATTTTACCCGTAACGACATATTTGAATATTGTCATAAAAAGGAACCTTAAAATTTATTATACACCAATTCAAATGTGTTATAATATTATTAAAAACCTTCAAGAAACGTCCAATAAACAAAGTACTAGAATTTATTGGCTACAATTATATGAAATGAATCATTCAGTGATGATGGTAAAAGAATTTCGTAACGTTTTGTATTATTGATATGCCAATAATATTGCAGAGTAAAATGCCCTTTTGTTGTGTGAGTCTGATAAAACAGTTTTGTCTGTCTGTTTTTCGTACACAATCATTGAACGAAAATAATTTTCTACCAATAATAATCCAATGATAAACATTATTTGTATTCTCGTATTGTACGTTAAATATTTGTTTTCTTGTTTTCGATTTTTTTTTTTTTTTTATTGACAATGTTTATTTTTTTCTTGGTTTTGTGCGGCGGTGAAGAGAATCAGACTTTGAGATTTATGTCCAGCCAATTAGATAAAAAAAATATAAGACAAAAACAAATTTAGACAAATCATTTTTTTGTTGTAAGTATTGAACACAATCGTCTTAAATGGACGCTCTAATGGCGACAGATTATGATATAAAATCTATTAGAAATTTTTTGTCTACGATTTTTGATAAAATTTTTGCGTCTTTGTATTACTTATTTGTACTTTTTTAGATTAATAAGGATACAAGTCTAAATAAAGAGCATTTATCGACTTCTCCAACAATCTCTAAAGTTGCTCACCCAGTCGTTAAATAAACCCGGTATTTTTCTTCTTTTTGCGTCAAGATTAAATTTTAAATTTCATCGAATTGTGATACAATAATTTTTTTGTGATTTGATCGATTTTTTTCAAAGGTAAGAAAGAAAATCCTTAAGAAAAATATCGGACAAATTTGCTTACGTAGGATTTAGACAAAACGAAATTTTCTAGAGTACCTAACTTTGACCCAAATCTGTTTTCATTTTAAAGATATCGACTGAAATCGTATAAGAGAGATGATATACGGGACCATATACCTCAGAAATTTGTCGCCCAATCGCAAAAAATCTAACTAAATGTTGGTCACTTTGACTTTTTTTAAGGCAATTATGATCAAAAAAATATTTTTCCTTCGGGATAGTACCCTTTTTGTTAAATGATCAATACATACTTGAACCACTTCCATAACACTCGCAGGGATTATTTTAATCAGCTAAATTTGCACATTTTTTAATTTTTTTAAGTTAAAAATAGTCATAATTCATTGAGTATATCAGAAAGGAATGCCATGAATTGTTTGACATTTACTATTTTAATTTATTACAGAAATCTTTAATTTATGGTTTAAAATGATAATTATTTAGATGATAATTTTTTTAATCTTCTTTTTTATATATATTTTTATAAATTATAGCTCATGTGCTATTCTGATGAATGAGCTATTTTGTTGTACAGTTCCATTTTCTAGTTTTTGCGTGAAAGCGTATCAAACAAACAAACATCCTTATTTCACATTTATAATATATAGGGATTTTTGTAATTTTGTTTACGATTTACTTGTTCTGAAGTTTAGTTAAATATCTAGACATTATGTTCCTTACTATGCTTCATTTTTCGCTAACATTAAATACATTATGTATGTGTATATAGAGATACTGTTTCTATTAATACGTAACACACAAAAATAAACATAAAAAAACAATTCTTTTGAATTACGAATTATTTCATTCTATTCCGTATAGGTACTATTATTATTGTAAATTGATTGAATATGTGTTTAAAAGAAACTGAAATTGAATTTTATATTTACTTTTTATTTTACAGAGAAAATAACCCAGTCTGTGTTTTCATTTGATTCATTTGTAATACGAATTTGATTTGAACAAAATGTTGTTTTTTTAAACACACTATATAAAGTATGGTTTGTTGATTAGAAAAAACTTGATAAGAATAATTCATATTATCGTTATTTTTTTACTTTTCAGTGCATATTAAATTGTTTTGGAATAGTTTTTTTTTTGAAGTCGGTTTCTTTTTGTCAAAAGCTTTTTCATTTTGTGATTTTTTGTACACTAACTAATTTTTCACTAAAAAAATAATCACCGAAATCGGTTGGCGTGTTATTGAGTTATTCGTCCATTTGACGCACATACATAATACAAATTTAAGACTAATACAAAGGGATCACACAGGATGCTCCAGGTTTCAAATAAATAAAAAATTATCAAAATCGGTTCATCCAGTCGAAAGTTCTGAGCAACAAACATAAAAAAAAAATACAGTCGAGTTGAGAACCTTCTCCTTTTTGAAGTTGGTTAAAAACAAATTGTATATAATGTTTACACGTATAAACTTTTAATTTACAATATTAATTTTCTTATTTTTTTAAATTCTAATCAAAAGCTAGTCGTCCGATTTAATATCCGTTCGAATAAAAAAACATCCGCATTCAAATGTAATAACGTATTAAGTCTAACATTATTTATGTAACATATATTCTATACGTTTAGTAGTTAAATATTATAATTTTTAATTAAAATTTTTATGTTACTTTAGAAAAATAAACGTTGAACGAACTTAATTAATTTTTCAAAATTAATTGGAAAACTTTATTGTGAAATAGTCACGTAACTTATTTCTACATTAAAAAATACTGCCGAAGCAAATTTTCCCTGATCTTAAATTTTTTTTAAATTCATACTTATCGATTTGAAAAGTGTACAATATATTACAGTTACTGAAAGCGAACAAAAGCTCTGAAAAAGGCTGAGAAATAATATTTTGATCATTTTCTGCAGTAGGTAATGAATTGTTTCAACGATCTAGGGAATATTTTTTTTTGCTAAGTATATACGTGTCGTTTCTTTTAAACCGTATTTACAAAACAGGTTTAAAGTGAGTTTCAAGAGAGCTAAATAAATAAATTAATATTAATAAACCGTAGTTATTTATAACAATACTGTTCAAATTTATGATCTATTTGAATGGTCTAATCTATCAATAGATGACTGTTGTTTTTTTAAAGATTTAAACCTACTTATGGCTGCCATAATTTACTTTCTGACATCAATTTGAATTATTCTTACACATTAAAATGTTAAACTGCACGAAAAGTGTTCATTTATTAAGAAGAATAAATAAACAAGAAATTTACAACTAATAGATACTCTAACTAATTAACCACAATAGACCGTACTTAGACAGCGGTTCTATCTTGACAGCTTTCCCTTTATTAAAAGGTGTTCCAAACTTAACATCCATGCCATAAATTTTACCAGATATGCTATTTCTTATAAAATTTTATATTGTATACTTTATGTAATTAAACATTTAGAGATTATTTTTTAGACGTGTGTTTTCCGTCAAATTTACTTTTTGCACAAATTTTTGGGACACCCTTTATAATCTTGTTAAAAATGGTTTGAATATAGCTTTAAATTACAAAAATGAAATCATATATTTTATTGATAGAAAATTGATATATTAGTTTCATAATAAAATGTTTCACATATCTAGAATAATCATAATAATCATAATACATATACACCAAGAGAAACCTTTTCACCAATTCGATATCTCAAATAATAGAATGGAATAGAATTTCATTCTTTTCCAAGAGTTACAACAAAATAAAATCATCTACTTCTCTATTGTGAATTTCCCTGTTGTGTGGAAATCTATCATAGAGAATAAATGTCATGCCTTGTATTATAATTTTATTTACATGTATTTAAAAATTTAACAAGTGAAAACAAACAATTAACTGAGTTAATTGTTGAAATACCATGTATAGACAGTGTTGATTACGCAATCGTTTGTTTTTTTACGTCACGTAAGTAAAGAAAGATATCCACTCTTAGATAGCCACACATTCATAACTGATATTCCCATATAATACATACTATAAAATTTGGACCTGATTTGCACCTTCGTGGGTACACAGTGATGTTTCAACAAAAAATGTTTCAAACAAAAGTTCTTTATTTTTTTATGAAGAACATATTTTACATTTAAAGTTTTCTTCTATCTCTAACGGTTTACAAGACCCATAATTGACCTATGTAGCTCATTTACGAACTCTACCTCATTTTTACGTCCCAAGCACGCTATAAAAATTGAAGCTTGATATCTCTTTTCGTTTTTGAGTTATCCTGCTTACGGACAGACAGATAGACGGACAGATGAACTAATTAGGTGATTTTATGAACATCTATGCCAAAAGTGTGTTGGTAGCATCAATATTTTTAAGTATTACAAACTTGGGACTAAACTTAATATACGATGATATATTTCATAGATACAATGGTATAACAAAGGAAATAGT
Source organism: Chrysoperla carnea (assembly GCF_905475395.1). Lineage (NCBI taxonomy): Eukaryota > Metazoa > Arthropoda > Insecta > Neuroptera > Chrysopidae > Chrysoperla > Chrysoperla carnea. The sequence goes on along the minus strand of NC_058337.1, from coordinate 105,912,388 downwards.
CTCTCCTTAAAACATTATTATTCCTTCAGACTATTTAAATAAGTTTTTGAGAATTTGCATTAAAGAGCTATTGATAAAAATTTATAGGATATGTTCATGAGGCCACATATAATGGACTAATGGACTACGCTCCAATGAATCTTGGGTCATATGAATCATAGACCTTTACATCGATTTTGTATTGTTTCGGACAGTTGTCAAAAAAACTATTCAAGTAAAGAAAACAAATATCTCTTCCTCTTATCAAACATCGCTTTTCGACAAATATAGAAGAAGTTGGATACACTCTTTTCAGAGCGTATATCAAAGGTTTCAACTGTACTTTGATTGCTTACGGGTGAGTACTATAAAAGTTGACAAAATAATTAAATTGAATATTCACTCATTAATCATGCATTAATAGTCTAGTACAATGCTCTGATCCAAGGCACATCACTGGATCTTTTCAAACTTTATCTCCTCAAAAACTTTCGTTATCTTGAAAAATGACATAACTAAATACCCATCAAAATACCCTGCAATTTAGCTAGAATTAAGTATAAAACTCAATTGGAAAATAAAATGTAGGCGTGCCTTCAAATATAAAACAATAATAATCTGAATTCAATCAACATGGCCGCTGCAAAGTTTGAAAATATACAATCTTCTACACTTCATAGTATTTAAATACTGTCTTAAAATGTCGTGAGAACGAATTTTAATTCAGAGTGGCCACATTATCAACAAGTGAAATTTACAAAATTTAGAAAACCCCCGATCTATTTTTCGGATACGGAACCCTAAATTCACACTTGAAACATATCTATGAAGACTCTGCATTAAATTACCGTTTTCCTTAAAGCCTTTTCCTAATTAAACCAATTTTGAACATCATCGTCAATTTTCTAGTTTTTTTCGGGAACGAAACCCTAAACGTGCACTCGAAAGAACACTATCTATTAAATTATCTTTCAAACGAGACCAAAAAAATTAAAATTGGTTCATCCGTTTAGGCGCTACGATGCCACAGACAGAAACACACACAGCGGTCAAACTAAAAACACCTTCCCTTTTTTTTTAGTTTTGGGGTTAAAACATAAATACAAACAACAAAATTTTTACTTTTTTCTCTAAAAATTGTTTATACTACTTCAAAACAAATCACATCGACAGTAATTCCCACGGTTGCTTGTCTTCTGCACATACTTCCTATCTCACGGAAAGCAATATATTTCAAGAGACTGAAGAATGATCCAAAGGAGATTGTCCCCGAGGTACAACACTTTAACGTATATTGTAGCGTAGAGAAAAATTGGAAAATAAAATCAATTGTGTATCATATGACGAGAGTGAACACACAATTGAAAAATAAAAATACAATATACTTCATTTTCTAAACATAGTTTATAAAATGATTTTTTATTTTTTATTCCAATTTTATTTTTGTTGTATTGTAAAGGGAATTTTATTTTTATTTATCATATTCATTGCCCTGAAAACTTTTACTGATATCTTTTTTTCTTTGTACTACTTGATATATGAAGATATTATTTTCATCCCAAAAATCGAAATAAAAACTTTATGATGCGATGAAACTAATGCACTCTAAACCTAACTTTAAGGTTGTTGTCTTGCTTTGAGGATAGTGTGAGAAAATTATATTTTTATGATTATTAAAATAAAATAATACAATTTCCAGGAAAAATTTGAGTTTACTATGATAGTCCTTCCTATATACTAGAAAATGTAAAAGTAAGGATGCTTGTTTGTTACGCTTTATTAATATAGCTCATACATAAAATAACACATAAGCTAAAATTTATAAGGATATATTAATAAAAAACAAATTAAAGAAATTAAATTAAATATGACAATAGTAAAGTCAAAAATTCATGGCCAACTTTTCTGATATACTCAATGAAGTATGAGTATTTTATTTAAAAAAATTTAATACTAGTTATGGAAGGAGGATAAGGGAGAGCACAGGAGGTGAAGGCTATAACGCGGTGTTCTTTACCAAACTTCACTTTAAAATCCAGTGAAACGAATGGATATCAAGCTATTATTAAAAAGTAATGTTGATTAATCTAAATTAATAATTAGTATTCTAATGGTATGATTTTTTTCTGGTTAATAGATAGTTCACAAAAATAAATTTAAATTATACAATGAAATCTTGATTTATTTCTAAAACGAAATTGTTAGTTATATCTTTGAATAAGGCGAGCTATAGTCAATATAAAATTATATGTTACAATTCCTTAAATAAAATCACTAGTATCCCAAATTTATTTGCATGATTACACAATCATTTAACATTCATAAAAGTTAGTGATGTTTAATAACAGTTCTCGTTATAAAGCTTGTGTACGTTTAGTAAATAAAAATGTTGCAGTAAACAATTGATTAATAAAAAATTTTAAATACGTAAAGTACATCAAACTGAAAATTAAAAAAATATGGTATAAAGAAATTTGAATTACGATTAATGTGTTTTTACATTTCAGTCTACACTTTCTTCAAAACTTCATTTGATATTTGATTGTCGAACATTTGGCTATAATTTCAGTCTATACTTCAAAATTTCTCATTTCAAAATGAATTTTTCTCAAAAATCGTAGATCGAATGTCCAAGGATATTTAAGTTGAGCTGATAGTTTCAAAGGTTGCTTGGGAAAATGGCTGGAAAGATAGTCTTAAATGGATTCAATGGCGTCATTTTTACATAAAAGCCATTTTTTTCGTTTATTTATTTGCTATATTCTGAACTAACTGTCCGAAATTTTCAAAAAAGTAACTGATATTTGTTCTGAGTTAAAAAGAGAAAAACCAAAATTAGTGACCGTTTTTTGTTGAGATAATTTAATGCATAGTTAAAAAATTTCATTAAATTAGTGTAATTGAAGAAATAACTATGTGAACAGAATTGTAAACTCATCGTATACTCAATGTCACAAAAAATGCTCGTTTTAAAACATTCTAAGTGTTACTATTATAACATAACATATGATGGAGTACGCTTAGAATGTTTTAACTGTGGCACTTTTTTTGACAGTGAGTGTACATTGTGTACTGTATGTATAGAAACAGTTGAGTAGCACAGTATTGGTAAAAAATTATTCAATTATTTCACTACAAACTTATATACTCTTACCATGTACCTTATTCAAAAAAATTTTAGCTGTGTGGTTGTATATCTGGTTGAATACTCGCTTTAAAATATTCATGAAATACACACCCATTACTAATTTACATAAAACAAATTTTATTTATGTTAAAGTCACACTTTAAACATAATAATTTAGGTAACCTAACATAACGAACGAACTTCTCTCTCTTATCGCATTCATTGGTATAAATGGGATACGGAAGTAATATGTCATTTGCAAATATGCATTTCAGTTTTACACTTCCACACATACTTCAATGTTGGAAATTATATGGTGAGTTTGTGTACATCGTTACCTATATAATATGTGCTTATTTATATTTATATGCATATAATGTGTAATTTAATACAGAGAGCTTTTGCAATTTTGAACAATTATTCTATTCGTTTTAAGAATATATAAAAGAAAAAAAAAATTAAGTGGTCGTATTTAAATGTTAGTAGTTTGCCTAGTACCGGTTTTCCACTAAACGGATAGTTGAATTAATTTATGTTTTCTGGAACAAAAACAAAATTGAAACAAACGCAAAACTCTTGTTTCCGTCAAGCAATTTCCAAAATTCAAGTAATTTGAAGAAGAGATTAATAAAACTTATAAAACGTTGAAAAATCTGTTTTTCCCCTGGGAATTTCCTCCAAATTGCTGAACTCAATCGCCAATTTTATTACATAGTTCTGTCTTGATAATAGCCCTGCATACCGAATTTCAACTATTATGAACTAAAATTACTGCAACAGGTCCCCAAAAATAGCGAAAAAAATTTATAAGTAGGGTTGATAGCAATAGCATCGAAGCTTTACTCCGCGAGAGTGTGGGTGAGGAGTTAGACTTAACGAGAACTACAGTTTTTGATTATCGTAGATCGTAACTGTATATATGAAATATATTAAAGTATATTAAGTTTAGTCCCAAGTTTGTAACGTTTAAAAAAATTGATGCTGCGAACAAAATTTTGGTATAGGTGTTCATAAATTCACCTAATTAGTCCTGTATGCCTGCCCGCCAGTTTGTTTGTTTGTCCGGCTGTCTGTCTGTATCTCTGTCTGTCTGTCTGTCTGCCCGTCTGTTTGTCTGTCTGTCTGTCTGTCCGTCTGTTGACATGATAACTCAAAAACGAAAAGAGATATCCAGCTGAAATTTTTAAAGCGTGTTCAGGACGTAAAAAGTGAGGTCGAGTTTGTAAATGAGCAACTTAGGTCAAGGGAGTTGGGTACGTAGGCCCAATCTTGTAAACCGTTAGAGATAGAAAAAAATGTCAAAAATTTTCCTTAAATAAAGTAACTTTTGTCTGAAACATTTTTTTTGTAAACGTCATTGTTTAAACACGAGGGCACAAATTAGATGCAAATTTTATAGTATGTATTAATAAAGGAATATCAATTATGAATGTGTGGCTATCTAAGAGTGGATATCTTTCTTTACTTACATGTCGTCAAAAAACAAACGATTTCGTCATCAACACTGTCTATACATGGTATTTCAATAATTAACTCAATTCAGTAACTCAGTCAATTGTTTGTTCTCACTTGTTATCGTTAATTTCGGTACTCCCTATAGACTTTATACATTATCTAATTTTGTTAAATAAATTATATTATATAATTCATGTTGTTATATAACACATTCATTTACAATTACATGCATACTATATTTATGAGTATGGTGTGGTTGTTCATATTAAAATTAGGTTACCTATGTACAAAGAAACAACATTTTCAAAGGTTTATTTATTTATTATTCGTACATATATAATATACACGTTTATTTTTGAGGTTTAAAAGTTTCACATTTAAGTTAGAAAATGTTACTTTTCTCGTTAATATTATATTATTTTCATTAAAGTTAAAAAGTTAAACATTTTCTAATCTAAATAATTGAGAAAAACACACATTGATCTAAAAGTGAAATATTGTTGAAAAATTGGCTATTCTTGATGGAATGAAAAGTTAATCAAGGCTGTTGATGAGTTTTATAATAGGGAATATTCATGTATTTTTTTTATATTTTTAAGTCATTGCTTACACCGTTATAACATACTGTTTAAAAATGCGTTAATTAAGTGTAAAAAAATATTTAAAATACAAAATAATTTTGATATGCTTAAACGCAGTCTTTTGGCGCTCTCTGTTGATGACGTATTAATATGTGACCTGTCAAATGGTGACAGTTCAATGTATAATTTACACTTTTAAAAAATGAATTTACTACACAGAATTTTCACTCGTTATTATCTAAGTTTTCTAATAAAAAGTCGTAGAATAATATAACTCAATGTAATACCATACAAAATATAAGTAATTAATACCATACAGTATATCAACGAATTTGACAAGCCAATACTGGGACGTTGTGTCAGTTTTAAAATTTAAATTGAATTTGCAATTGAATTAATTAATATTTAAAAAGATATTAATTACTAAAATAATAGTTTAGTTGAAATATCCAGCCAATAAAGTTACGCAAAAAAAATATCTGAACCAAATGTAAATTTCATGAATATTTCCTATTGTGGTAGGGTATCTTATTGTACCTTGGCGATAATTACTGAGTACTTAATTGAATGATACTGATTACATTGCTATTTAAGAACCAACAACTAAACAAAGATAAATATTACTTCCTAGACTGGAAGAAGAGATATCGACCCGAAATTTTTATTGCATGCTCAGGAAGTAAAATTGAGCTTGAGTTCGTAAATGCGTAATATAGATCAATTGGGGAACTCTGTCACTTGTTGTTTTTCAATCATATAAAAAATATAGCCTGCTTTTTATTTGTTTGTCACAATTATTTAATTATTAAACATTCCTTCTTAAAAAAAAAAAAAAACAAGAATTTATTCCCCGTAACAAATCAATATTGTATAAAATATGCAAGAAAAATGTTCTTTTAAATAAAAAGTCATTATTCTATGAAAACGTAAGGCAAATAAATGAATTCTTTATAAAAATGATATTGAATATAAAATATAAATAAATAAATAAATAAACTTTACTTTGCATATATAATGAAATTAATCGGAATTTTCTTCTTTTGGATGTATTCATCAATAATAATAATACGTATCTTCTACTATGTCATAAAATAAGAAAATCATTCATGGTTCTGTTTCATACAGGCTGGAAGTCTTATAATTGAATATAGAAAATTTTTTAGTAAAAGTGCGGTCTACGGACATGATAATTGATGAAATTTTATTTACATTAATCTTTAACACTTACTTATTTTATAAATTACAATATGGAATCAAAGTTATTAAAAATAACAATATCTTCAAACAAGTGAACTAATTTTTAACATTCAAACGATGCAAGATGGCTTTTTGCTATATTAAAATACCGATAAAATTCAAATTCTAAGTGGGAAAATGTAAATAAATAAAAGAAAATCTTCGTTTCCAATTTGAATGAAAATTTCTTAGATTATTTTTACCCAAATTCAAAAATCAAGTGAAAGTATAATTTACGATGTAAAATATAAAGGTTATCAATTCTTTGAATTCATAGTTTTTGCTGGACTCAAACTAGAATGAAACAATGTTTGACCAAAAACTGAAAAAAAAGTTTTGATCTTTATGGGAAGTTTTATTTTCTGAGATAATGATAGATAATTTTACAATTTCATTAATTTATCCTATTTTTCATAAACATAACAAAGTTGTCAGATGAAATTTGTAAGGTCTATATACCTATTGGTAAATAAATGTTCCGGTACGGACACTTTTTTTGGTTCTATACACAAAGTTTTAAAATACGACCCGCAAATATTTTACTTTCATTGATTCTTTTACTACATTCGATATCTTTTTCTGTGTTATCATTTATTTTCTTTTAATAACCCTCGTTTTTTTTATACATTTCGTATTATATACATAAAAGGGATTTGAAAAAAATTCATTTACGACGTATATTTGAAATACAGAATGCTACAGAAACGCAGATAATGACAGAAACAAAGATAATAATTTTCAAACTTCAATGAATCGATATAACTTTCTTAAAAGAACCACAAGGTAAAATTTTACATCTTCAAACAGAAGGTCTTAAAATGAAACTGGGAGGCCTTTTTCAATATTGTATCAAATATTACTATCACACATTAGATTGTGTCTCGGGCAGAGGCAAAGATTCATTTTGTTTGGTATTGAAAATCTGAAAAATTTTGTTCAGGAATCTATTACAACAGGTGGCACATTCCTGCATTTAATTTTCCAATAAAAAACTTTCGGTTTTAACGCCCTACGACTTTGAGTCATTTATGTAGGCACTTTACTAAAAAAGGGGGCAACTGAAAAAGGGGTAAGAATTTAATTAAATAATTTCGATATATTTTGATACAGGAATTTTCATGCGAAAAATAATTTGGCTTCCAACATTAAGTTTGTCGCCAGTAATTTTTTGATTGGTTTCTCATCAATTCTCATTTTCGGTTATCTTCTTCTTCTTTTCACAGAACTTTTTTTATTAATTTGATGCGTTATTTCTGTCGCATCTTATCCACTTATATGAAAAATAAAAATAACGCAATATTTTCTTCCAATATCAGTTTTTGATTAAAAAAGTGAAAATTTTTGATATGGATATAGGCAAATTGAAAAATAATAATGATATACCATTCAATCATATATTTTGTAGAGTATATGTGTGTAAATCAGGTATGAATATTTTATTAAGACTTTCTTGAAAAGCTAGTTCATTCAATTTTCATCGAATGTAGAAATTAAGAAGAAGAAATTAATTTTCTCGGTAGTGATATAATATTTTCGGGCTAGAAGCATTTAAAAATTGGAAAAGAATTACACAAAATTTCAGAACAACCAGGTACGTTAAATGTGTATACTGTTCTTCGGATGTAGAAATTAAAATTCTTGGAAATCGAATATATTTTAAAACTAGTACAGAGCTACAAAACAGATTTCTAAACGGTCAGCTTTTCTTTATAATACGCAGATATTTCTTGCTATAATATGGTCAATCGAAGCTATAATCAAAAGCTCAGTGAATAAAAATTTGGCCTTATGTATTTGTTTGTTATCTTCCTCTGGCTACCTTCCTCCAATTGAAAACCCCCTAAACTGGCAATGGTACCAAAACTATTTGTTATCGAACTTAACGCTAATAATTACCTCTTATATAAGGAAGTCTTGCACAATATAAAAAAAAGGCAATTCCCACAAGAAATTACTAAAGCGATAAGATATTTGTTGGATAATATCTCCAAAACTATTGGTTGTTGCATTTTGACGCAATAATAACTTTTAATAAGAAATACTTCCTCTAAGCAGAATCAAAACTTCAGGCATATTCCATATGGATCAAGTTTCCATAAGATATTCCATCGTCATATTTCCGAATATATCTAAAAAATGGCAGGCAAATAGTAACGTTTCGAAGATTAATCTGAATTTCCCTAGATTTTGTTTTGGATTCTATTTTTAGGGCTCTTAGCTACCTTCCATAGGTTTTTGATAGGTAACAGTGACTTTGGTTGAATTTGAAGAAATCCTAGTTAAGTTGTCGATATTAAACATAAATATATAAAACATAATTATTATTTTGATAAAAAGTAAATTCCGTAGAGATGAATTTGAACAGTTTGTGTTTGAATGTTAATTAAATAATTGATATATTAAAGAGTGTTAACTGTACCTAATATTGAAATATTACATATTACAGATAATCGATACTTATTTAATAATTTATGCATTAAAATCTTATGCGAATAAATTATTTGATTTTGATTTATAATAAACAATAAGTTGAATCTAGGCGGAATTCAATTTTGAAAATGTTCATTTTCATGCATTGGTTGAAATTTTAGTTTGCTTGTAAAAAATAGAGAGATAAGAACTGAGCTCATTTTTGGCACATATTTTATTAACTCAACGTTAAAAGACGGTAAAAAATTCCACTATGTAGAGAGACGAAGTAGCACGAAAAAAGTGTTTTCGAGTTCGTAAATGAGCAACATAGATCAACTTCGTCTGGGACCCATCTTGTTAAACGTTAGAGATAGAACAAAATTTAAATGTAAAACATGTTCTTTATAAAAAAGTAAACAACTTACGTCTATTTTTGAAAGCTTTTTAAAAGCTTTTATTCAACTCCACATCCGTATGCTTAAAATATCCTGGAATTTTGAAACTAATATTTCACCCACTTTTAATAAAACTATTGGTTTGAAATTTGGCACAAAAATTTGGTTCTCGTGACAATGCAATTTATAGTAAGTATGGCCAGATTTTCCCATCGCTCCCACCATATTTGATATACATACGATTTTAAGTTGAAAATTTAAATAAAATATATTTTTATAGGTATAAACTTCTATTGTCCTAAAAAGTAGCAAAGTTTTGTTATGGGTCACTCAAACATGTCTATTTGTAAAAGTTTGAGGCTCTCCGAATTCACATTGTTACTTTAAATTGAGCGTAACCAACTTTAATTATTTTCTACGTTTAAGTATAATCAATGATTGTCCCTAAAAAAATGATTTTTTTAATTTAAATTTTTTGTTTGATTTCACGTTTCGTTTTTATTTTGTATTTGAAAAAACATAAATTAAAGCTTTTCAGAAATCAAAGTTGATAATGTAAAATTATTTTTTTTAAGTGAATAATACTAACCAATTGTCAATACCTTAAGTGAAATTAAGATCATTCTAAAGTTTCCAAATAAAATAGTGTGATTCACATTTTTAATAAATAAAATGTTGAAATAATTTAATGAGTTCCGGTATATTTATTCAATGTGAAAATGGAATAATTATAATTAAACTGCAATTGATAATAAATTATACGTTTTAGTATTACTGTTTAGTTACCGAATAATTATATTATCCCCTATTGATTACATGTAAATAGATGTTTATAATATTTAGTCATTAGAGGATACTACAAGCATTTGAATGCAGTACAGCATGACATTTGTAAGTGTCGCCATTCAACTCGAGTTATTAATCGATTAGGTTTTATCTTTAGTGTCATTAACCCGACAATACTCGTTAACCCGTTAATTTATATGAAACTTCATTATTTGCGAATTTCTAAAGGAAATGAAGCTATTTTTAGTAATAGCGTTTTCAAACTAATAGTAAAATACTTAAGTAAGACCCAAAAATTATAAAAATCAGGTTAATTTATTGATTGGCTGCAGAGTTTCTGAAATATCGCAATATTTGGGTCGATTTTAGTCCGTACCTCAAAAACTATTCGACCAGTCATCAAATGTACCCGATTTTTGCACTTTTTGGGTCAAAATTACCTTATATACTGAGTTTTATCAAAATTGGAGAATATTTTTAAGGGGTACGCACCCCTTTGAAAAATTGTGAAAAAATTTTGCCAAATTTATGAAACTCAGTGGATGTGGTAATTTTGACCCAAAAAGTATAAAAATCAGGTTAATTTAATGATTGGCTGCAGAATTTCTGAGATATCGCAATATTTAGATCGATTTTAGTCCGTACCTCAAAAACTGTTCGATCAGTCATCAAATGCATTCGATTTTTGTACTTTTTGTACATCAAAATTATTTGAGTTTTATTGAAATTGGAAACAAAAGGGAGAATAAATGAGTGCTTTAACATGATAGTCTTTGTTTTTAAAGGAGAAATTACTCAGCAAAGAGGGCGGGTATCTTCCATTAAGAAATAATAATTCAACGACATGTACAGTCATGAAATCCCAATTGAAAGATAGGTTATTTACAATAAAAATTATCATCAAATAAATTCGGGAGTTCCCATTTACAAAACAAAACCAAAGCAGGATGGACTACATGAATAAAAAAAGCTTCAAGTTCAAACACAGATTAAAATGATTTTTCCAAAGAGGGAAATTCTTCTAAGGTATATTTTATAATTTTTTAAATTCCATGTTCCGCTACTCAAATGCAGTGATTTGATAGTCCAGCATGTATATTATAATATAAGCATATTATTAAATCATTATGATTGAATGAAATGTTTTATATTATGATTTGTAATATTCATTTTATGTCAATTAATATTGATATGTGATAGACGGATGTTAATTAGAATGTTCTAATATGCAAATGCTCGTTTCTACGAATCATTATTTCCATTGTATTTCAATGTATTCATTCGTATTGTGAATATTTCTAAGTAATTTGTATGTAAATAATGTAATATTATAAGTCGAAAATATTCCTGTTGATAGATGATTATTGGCAATATTGCATGGGACTTTAAAGTATGAAAAGAAATTAATTCTTGATTGGAAATTTATTCATGGAAAAAAAAAGAGATAACTGAAAATTGGTAAATTAAAAAAATTTATGATGGGTTTCAACCTTTCATTTTTTGCATACAATGTCTTTTAAGTCGTCAGCCACATAAAAATTCTGTATTCTTATATTCTGTACTCTCTGTATAAAAAAAAAGTTTCTTATCAAAATTTTCGTATATCTCACTAAATCCGCGGAAAATGAGGTCAAAGACTTTAATGTTTTTTTTTTTTAATCATAAAAACAGCTTTTTAAGGTTTTTTTAAGGAGATATGCAAGGATTGAATAATACTAGGAATTCCAATAAAAATTTATAAATACATTTTTTGATTAACAAAGTTTCCAAAAATTACTATATTTCTAGGTCACCGGGCTTTTTATTATTATTTTATCGCTCAAAGTTGCCTGAAAAAATGATGAATCATATAGGTTATCCTTTTCAATTGGATATTTTTATATCAAAAAATCTAGAGTGTGATAAAAAAACTATCTAAAATATTAAGGCAATCTTGCTGTTTTTAATAATACCATAAAAAAATCAGGTTGTCGATGATATAAAAACAAAATTTTAAATTAATTGTGAGTTTATCGAAGATCCATCATTTGGTGAACAGAGACGACTATAGTTAGAGTATTGATGATTGAAGAGCGATATCTATTTTACCAAATTTATAAGAAGCACTTGCAAACTATATATTATATATTTTTGTAGTTGTGCGGTATTGTAAAGCTAAAAATAACAGATTACTTGACTACAAAGCATGTATTTGGTTTATATGTATGTAGTGTGTAATAAACCAAAACTTTTTTTACAAAACTGTAGGTTTACAATGACCTAAAAATATTTAGTGATAACCGTTTGGTAAAACAGTAATGTGAAAACAAAAAAGTGAACGAGAATGAAAAAAAAAACTTTTCAAAAAGACAAAAATTGAATTAATTAATATGTACATAAAAAAAACCAATAAATATGAATTATTCATACAAAAAACCAATATTTATTGAAATAAAATAAAAACAATTACTGCTATTCATTATTACAACATTCAATACAAAAAAGTACAAACAATAATTGTTATTATTTTATTAAAAATATTTTAAAATTGTTGGATTAAAAGATAATACAGCAGGGAATGATATTTAGTCGGTATTATTACAGTAATTATAATAATAAAAATGATATTTATGATAACATTACACTTTGCTAAAGGCTATCAAATGTAATTAGTTGTCTAATTTTAATTAAAATATAAAAAGCTGGACCATAATAATGATCAAATTCATCGTTTTTAGGTCTACGGCCAAGCGATGTAATTGACAGTCATTAAGGAGGAAATTTTTCTAGATGAAGTTAAAAATATAGTAAAATATAGTTCAAGAGATTTTTGTAATCTCAATTCAAAAGGGATGATTAAGAAAAATTAAATAAGAATAGTTTATATGCAAATAATGGCTGCTATAGAGTCATTCCGAAATTCTAAAGAAATGAAATAAAAAGCAGCCGTGGATAAAGTCTGGTGCGACCGTTGAGGTCCACACGTATAACTTCGCAGTATAAAAAAAAATCGAGCGATCTATCAGGATAAAATTTTAAATAAAGCTTGCCCGACTCGAAACGGCTCGACCGAATGTTAAGAAATTCTTTTCGGATGATATTGCTTTTAAGACGCACCGATTGACAATAAAACGAAGTCGATATCATTTTGTTCGCCTGATTTGAAAAAACGAAAATTTGAGGAATTCAGGACTGAAAATTTGGCACTTGATCATGTCCCAATAAATTTACGACACATGTACGTATGCGGTAAAGAGAAGATGCAAGGCAAAAGCGTGCTCCAAATAGCATCAAGAAGAAAAAAATGTTTTAAAGAAATAAAAGCTAAAATAACAATTCCAAGGTTTGTATCATCCTTATCCTGTTTAATAAATAGAATTCTGGGTTTTTTGAACCATTACTTTTATTTGGGTTTCGTGATGAAAGGAAATGGATATTATTTTTGGATTCAGCACCTCAATAAACATTTAATTTGCCAAAAATATCCCATGCAGCTTAACAAAATTTTTTTGGAGGCCTGTGTAATTAGTTAATCTCATTATTTTTAAAAATTTTTATGGTTTGCAAAATGGCAGTAAGTAGAACCATATTATCTTTCTTTTACAATGTACCATGAATTTGTGATGCTGTTGTGAAGAAAAACGTATTAAAAAGTGCCTAGCTTCCTAGAAAGAGAAGTTCTCGTCTAAAAAAGTTAAAGTGGAAAAGAAAGTTGTTAGAAATGTCTATGATTGGCCTTTAATTTCAAGCTGTGCTGTTATGACTTCCAAATACAACGCTTGGCTCTTGACCTATTTGTATCGTATTATCTTTCAACATTTTTAATCATAATAATTATTTTATTTTATTTTATGTATGTTTGGAAAATATCTATCTAATTAAATTTTTGTTTTTAATTAAATTTTGGTTGTTACCTGTGTTTTTGATGAATTTTACAATGGTTTATATGCTTTGCTTCAACAGTCACATTTATAGAAAAATGATCTTTGATCATATTTTTCATATAAATTTTTTATATTATAAAATTTTTTTATTTATAGTGCGAGACCAGAATATACTATGGATCCTATTGTGTTGTAGGTGATCCTCATCGGCCGTTCTGAGAGTTCTTTTTTCAAGGTTATAATTTTTACAATTCACTCTTACGAAAAATATCATTAGCAGTAAGTAAAAACCTGATCGAAGATTTTTTTTTAACCATTGCCATGTGTGGGGTCTCAATAATTACTTCAATCCTTTTTTCTTATTCAAAATTTTAGGTCCGTAACTACCGAAGGTGTCATCCGCTAAAAGTGCAACAAAAATTGAAACGCAAAACAAAAAGTATGTTTACGTTAAACAAAAAGTTAGTAAAGAATCATATAAAAAGCGCACATTAATTTAAAATATTATAAACTAGCTGTGAACTACCCGCTTTGCTGGGCAACATCCCCACTTGCACCCCTCCCTCCACATTTCCTTGCGTGGGATAACAGTTTTGTAATGTACACGTCATGCTCTTTTATTTGATACCCCACTTAGGTATATTTGTAAATATTCGATAATTCCTTCCCACTTTCTCGCTACACCTTTCTACCCTCCGAAGGTTAAAAGTAAATAAAAACAATAGAACTTTGAAGCTGGTTGTATATCGTGTCAATATTTTAGCTTATTCGATGCACAACTTTTTTAGTTTTTGAAGCATATCCCTTTCAACCCCTATTTCAACCCCTTACTCTACTATAATATGGATGTATTATACATAAAAACCTTCCTCTTGAATCACTCTATCTATTAAAAAACTACCGCATCAAAATCCGTGGCGTAGTTTCAAAGATTTAAGCGTACAAAGGGACATAGGGACATAGGGACAGAAAAAGCGACTTTGTTTTATACTATGTAGTGATATCTGATAGCAAAATCAAATTAACGAATTCTGACAAAGCCATAAAGTTAAAAAATTCCATTTTTTTGATAACACAGACAAATTTTTTTGAAACCCACTAACTTCGAGTCATTCTTTTCAGTTGTCATGCCAGTTTTTCGCTAGCTATCACTTATGTGCTTAATTCCGGAATTAGGGCTTCACTTTCTTGAAACACATTTAAGCTAGGTTAATTTTCAAACCAAATTTGGAAAGTATGACCCAAATTTAGTAGAATTACATACTTGATTTATCAATATTGGATAAAATTTGGATGTGATAGAGCAAAATTGAATTTTTTTGGATTTTGATGACGTCATAAAGTTTAAAAATTCGATTTTGTTGATTACACAAGCAAATTTGATCCGATCTTAATGGAATTCTTTTTGAAATCCACTAACTTTGAGTCATTCTTTTCAGTTGTGATGCTAGTTTTTCGCTAGCTATCACTTATGTGCTTAATTCCGGGATTAGGGCTTCACATTCTTGAAACTCATTTAAACTAGGTTAATTTTGACCCTGAATTTGGAAATTATAACCCAAATTTAGTAGAATTACATACTTGATATATCAATATTGGAAAAAATAGAGCAAAATTAAATTTTTTGGATTTTGATGACTTCATAAAGTTCAAAAATGCGATTTTTTTGATAACACAGGTAAATATGATCCGATCTTCATTTAGCATGGGCTTGTAGTCTATCGGTATAAACATATATTTTTTTCCTTAAAGTATATTCACAGAACTGTTTTCAATGTGCTTTTATCACCCATAATCCTATTTAAGAAAAAGATACTCATCTCACATCCATCAAGTTTCCGTTTATAAATAATTTCATAAAATATTCATAAAATAAAGCTTCATAATTAAAAAGGTTTAAATTACAGTTGAGTAAATCTGATATAGATACCAACTCACTTATACTTACAAAAAACTTCCATCTTTTCTCATTTTAAAATAATAAAACCAAAAAATTACATTTAAAAACATTTCATCCATCCATTCATTTATTTATCCACTGCATACATAAGTAAATAAAATATTATTATGAATATCACATAAATATTAAATTTGTGTGTGTACAAATTAGTGTTGGACAATTGTATTCTACAGCGAAGTGAGCTATGTGCACACAAGGAAACTATGGTGTATTTTAAATCCCCGAATAAAAAAAAGGGGTGTTATAAGTTTTACCACCATGTGTGTGTATCTGTGTGTTTGTCTGTCTTAAAGAGTGTTCTTAGCTATGTTTCAGGTACGAGCTTAGAGCTGTTGTACCCGAAAAAAACTAAATAATTGGCAATGCACTTCAAAATCGACTCAGTTTGGAAAAAACATGACGTATAATTTTTACATAGAAATAATTTCTATGGAAATGAAAAGTGGAATGGTAAAATAATTAGGTAATTCAAAAAAACAAAGTCAACTCAAATATTTCAATTTCAACTAAAATATTTCCAAAAATTTGTCCCAAAAAATGATAGCTCTCTAAGTATCTTTTTCATCTCATCTGATGTGCTTGACCATAACTTTCATATTGATTAAAGATGAAGTGTTAAGATGGAAAAAATGTTTGGCCTATACCAAAAAATAATATTAACATGAGACCAGTTTCTTTCCGTGTCCAAACTACTCGCCAAGACATTTTATTTAAAAATTCGTCTAAGCAAGAAATTTTTTTATAGAATGAAATTATAGACTATATTATTTTAGAAATTGTCTTTTTAGTCTAAAATAGTCAAGTATTTAAAACATATTTAAACTGACATAAACCGGCAAATATCAAAATTATAATATCAAAGTATTCGCTACAGCTACCTAGTCTTGATGGTATAGATATATTTTTTTAGTTTTCGATTATAGCGGGTTCACACAGAGGTAGATTTTTACTATCCTATAGTTGATAGCGAAACTACTTTAAAAGAGAGAGATATGACAGGGTCAATATGACTTTTTTATTGCTCGAAAATTTTCTTAAAACTGTTTGCAGTAGAACAATAATACTAAATTATAAGTTGAATTTAGACTACATAGCCGCCGAATTAATTACTTGCTATTGAAAAACACCCATGACAGCTTCTCAATAGGCTGCAATGAAGGAGAAGCAGTGGTAGAAAAATTACTGAGCCGATGTCTTGCAGCAGAAATTAGCGATCTAAGATCTTTGGTTATATTTTCTAAATTGTCTGAAAGACATGGATTAAAAAAGAGCTTTGAAGACATTGAATGAAATAGCTCTTATTGGTACGTTCAAATGAAATAATTTCCCCTTAAATTAGAATCAATATATTTTCATTCCAACACTATCTATTTTATCATATTATGAATATTTTACTATAAATAAAAAGAAGTTGTGTAAAATAATCATAAAAGATGTAGTATATACAGTACATATATAAATAAACTATTTAACTCTCTCATATCTTCATTCTTCCAGTAATTAAACATCACATTTAATTTAATTAAATCTATATAATATAGTAGTGAAAGATTTACTCATTATATATATTTGTTGTTTATATTTATTTGTATAGTTTTAAATTCATTTCATTTATTTTAAATAAAATATTCAAGTCTTTTACATAATTCTTTAAAGGATACATTTAAGAGTTTAAAATGTAATTCGATATAAAAGATGTTTAATAAAAGTTGCTTTACAAAAAAAAAAAAAAATAATGTTTTTTGTAGAAACATTATAATTTTTTAGAACATTTATCAACAAGTCAAAAAAGCTTCACATGTAGTCAAAATGGATATTGCTATTTAAATGTTTTTAAAATATTTTTTATCGACTCGGAAGCAAGTATAAATATAGGGCAAGGTGCCCAATCTAACTATTCTAATTAATTTTAAAATACCATGGCCAAGTAAAAAAATTAAAGATTAAGAGTGTTAGTTTCACTTCGAAGCAAAAATTAAAATAGCAGGTTTCCCGACCTAGGCATCGTCACTGGAAAATACATGTCACTGTTTGGACGCTAGGTAATCGCATAGATGGAGGAATGATTTGGTTCGACAAGAGTTCGCCTGAACGAGATATGTCCGGTAGGCAAGCTAATGAAGCTTTATGAGTAAGTTTTAACAATGAGTAAATCATCTGATTAAAATTCAGATATGTTCAATTTTAACTTGATATTTAATATTGAAATTTTCATTTTGAGTCCTGTTTGTATTTTGCATAGTTTTCTTCTGCGTGACGTCCGTATATAATATTTCATTTCCTCTCTCAAAACCATTCTAAAGAATCAATTTATCTAGAATCTTTGATATGATACTGAAGTTAAAGAAAGAAATTTAGCTCTCGCGATTTCTATGAATTTTTCTCCTGTCAGACTATCCTCGCTTGAAATAAGTTTATTTGAATTCCACAAAATCATCAATAAAAAGGATTCAGTAAATTTTCCAATTGTAGTTTTATAAAACATGAAGAAGGCCACATATTACATAAAATACATAAGTTCTTGTTCGGTGTTTTTAAAATCTATTTAACTATAATAAATTGTGCGTATGTAAATATTTTTATTTGGATAAAATAATAAAAATAAAATAAAAACCCTTAAAAATTCATTCATATCAAATATAACCACCACATTGTTGGCCAAACAAGAGATAAAAAAAAAAACAGATTGTAAAATCTTTAAATAATTTATGGAAAGAAAAACACACAGAGGAGGAAAAATGCGATACAGCATTATAGAAGTTTTAGTGGTAATATATTATTGCATGTTCCAGGTTATGTTAAAATAAAGCTGATGTTACGATATATTCGTTTTCACTTTAATCACTAGATGTCAGGAAGGATCACTGATTGTGGTGCTGACTATACATATAATGAATTCTTACCAATAAACCAATTTCGGCAAACACAGGAATGTATATTCGACTCGAAAACGTAATGATCTATAATAATCGCGCTACACATAGTGCCCAGATCAGTGTCGTTCTTCTTAATGTCACATATTGGTTCGGAGACGGTGTTGAAGTTGCGGATATGTTCAGCAGACATTACCAAATATACTGTTACACCATACCACTCATTCAGCGATGTAATGAAGGTAATATATCATGAGAAATCAACTTCAAAATCACATTATTCGAGGATCGTGTCTACGCGGCAAGTATAGACAGTACACTCTGTCCTGATCTAGTGATTTGTGTTGATTACAGTAAGGGACCAATAATCATCGACGCTTGCAATCCATTATAAGTATACCTTCTAAGTTGATCGGCAGCAATAGATAGTTATTAATTAGATCGTTCTTGAGGTTTAAGAACTCAGACGCTAGTTGTGACTTGGTTGATAGCATCAAGTACGGTATATTGGATATGCGACTTTGAATACATAACACGATAGAAGTAATACCATGATGATCTTCGGTGGTTTTGTTCCATTATGGGTATGGGTAAGAAAATATTAGCATTAAGAAATACCTTATCTTCCGACTATCTTAAACACTGACACATTTGGTAGAAAAATTATCTACACATATATGCCGGCCTATATGTCTTTAAAGATATATACAAGGGTTTGCTTCATAAATAAATAGATAGGCCCACTACCATTGTTTACAACTGATACATCTTACAATATATTGTTACAATAAAACAAAACACAACATATGAAAGTTGTAACAAAACATTATTATTGTACATTTGGGGGTAAGTAGAATACGTGTGCGATAAATATAGGATGTATCGAAAGAACATACGAAAATAAACAAGTAGGGAAACAGACGTATCTTCATAATACGATACAAACACGATAGTCAAATATTTTAGTTAGGTACCGTGGAGGTAAAGATTCCTCTAAAATTCAGACAATTTTAAAGATGAAAAGTCGGTACGAGTCAGGTTTTTTTAAGCGACCACAGACTGAATGAAAGTCAAAAATAATATTGGAAAAGCTTCTAGTTTAATATACAAATACTATTCAGAAAAGAGAGAAAATAACTAGAAAATTATTATTATTATTATTATTATTATACCATGTATATAGGAAACATATAAAGTATACTTAATTTAGTCTCAAATTTGTAACGCTTAAAATTATTGATGCTACGAACAAATTTTTGGTATAAGTGTTCATAAAATTACCAAATTAGTCCATTTCCGGTTTCCTGCCTGTCTGGCCGATTACTCAGAAACACGATAACTCAGAAACGAAAAGAGATATCAAGTTGAAATTTTAATAGCGTGCTCAGGACGTAAAAAATAAGGTTGAGTTTTTAAACGAGCAACATAGGTCAGTTAAGCCTCTAGTAATGATCGCAGTAGGAAAAAAACGTTTGAAAATTAGCGGAAAAACGGTTACCAGCAACAAATGAAGAGCTAGCTAACTGGCGATTCAAAGAATAAGAATCTAGTATGGGGAAACTAATGCAGAGAATGTGGAGGAGGAAAAAAAGAGAGATTATCTGTTCTGTTATACAATTTTAGGGACGGGATACTTTACATTTTTCGCCCACGATTTGGTGATGGTAGACACAGAGAAAATGATACGTTTTCCTAAAGCTGCAAGCAAAGAATTGTGTAATACAGGACAGTGCATTGGATCTCAGGTCTCTGTTTGTACACCCTGTATTTTGTAATAAATTACTCTCAACTTTTTCAACTTGTAATTATTTATCCTCTTTAAAAATCGAGTAAAATAAGGTAATTCCCGTTTTTTCTTTTCTTTCCTTTTTATTAATTAATATTTTAGTACATTTTGCTGTTAATATTTTTGAACCAACAAAATAGCACATGCACATTCATTTATTTACTACTACTACACTCTTGGGTAATTTTGAATGCACAGACATTATATTATGTGTCTATTTAAGGATAATGTATAAAATGTATTAACAGCAGTGTTTTAAAGTGTATTACCACTATTTAACATATTCTTAGCTTCATGATAGAAAGTTTTTGCATTCATCCCGAAAATCGAAATATAAAACCGATGATATTTTTATATTTTAGATTTTTGGAATATTATAATATATCTTATATATTAATATAAGGAATGAATATATCTTTTTTGGGGAAAAATGTTTGTTTCGAAAAATTTGATGCATGTAAGTAGCTGGTACCGGTAGGTTTGTGTTCGAATGCTTTCATTGTTGTTGGGGCGTTGATCGCTGGTTCACAAAAAATAAAATATTTCCCAACAATTAGCGAATTTTAAGAACGTTTTAGAAATTTGGACTGTATGAAAAAAAATATATGTACTCACCGGTTTTTTCTCCAGGTTGACACTAGTTAAATATTTAAGTTGTTATTTAAAGGTTTGATCGGATAAAACTCAGGAAAAAAGGAATTTGGGGATGATTTATCAAACCTTTACGTTGCATTTGTTCACGCCTTTTTTTACTATTGGTTATTGACCTTTAATTGATGAAAATTGCAATATGCGTTAAATCCCTCAATGGCGGGAAAGGTAGAGAATGTTAAGTTCACGGCACTAAAAACACATGGTTCACTGAGAACTATTCGAATTTAAATCCAAAATTAAACTTGATTATCAAGATAAAAATCGATTTTGAAGTTAAACTTTAACACATGGTTAAATTAAATTAAATGCTGAACACCACACGTTTCAACATTGAAAAAAATTGAAAACTTTGAAAAAAAACAGAATCACTGACTCGACAATGTTTTAAATTATATTTTTAGATTGATTAATTAAATCAACCGAAAGAAAATGATCTATTCAGATCGAAAAACGAATTAATTATATTAAAAAAAGTAAAGAGTTATAAACTCATTGGGTCGGCTCCGAAACCGACCCGTTTGAAAATACGTAAACAACTTATACAGCACACAGAATACTGTAATAGGAACGCTGTTATTGGCGGATGTTTTGACAAAGTCAGTTGGTACCAACTTAGAATTAATTAAAATCACTAAAGAAAAAAAATAAAAACACTAACTTGTGAAATGTCCCTAACAATTGTATTATCAGCTCCGTACAGGGAAGCTAAGAGAAGAAGAATCTACGATTTTTTTAGTTATATGAGTTTTAAACTTAACGTCAAAGTTTTTTGAGTTATATGCAATACGTAAATACGTAAGCACAGACGCCATGCCATAACTGTCATAATTGAATTATAGATCAAATTGGATATTTTAATTGAAATATTTCTCTTCCAAGAATGTATCAGATTATTTTTACTAAGTGTATACAAATGCTTGCGTTTTTATAAAGATTTGCAAGGTTTGCCGTTATTACAATAAAAAAGAAATATTAACATAAAACAAAATAGTAAAATAAAGAAAGTTCTAGGTCTTGTGTCTAAGGCTCATAACTTAAACACCGTTTGTTTAACATATTTTTTGACAATAGCGGCTTTATGCAGACTATAAAATGTAGCATATATAAAAGGTATTAGTTACATTTATATATGTGAACATTGGGATTCATTTTGGATTTAATTAATATAAATGTTAAGAATAGTGATCATAAATTAAAATGCTAAGTCCTTTTATACACCTTAGTTTATTCACGGTACCAAAAAAAAGGAGAAGCATACAAGGTACATTTATGTATTCAGTTCAGTTTCCGATTTTGCTAATTGTACAAATAATTTTATAGAAACTTGATTCTTATAATTGTTTCAGGAAAAATACGTTAACTACGTCTTCTCTAGCTTCGACTTAAATAATACAGATTTTATTAAGTGCTTGCTTATCTAATACCTAATAAAGTAATTATGTGTCTAACTTCACAGCACTATATCTGGCATGACTTTTATTGTATTCTTATTATAATCTTCGCTTATCAAGTTAGCCTAGTTTATAGCTCTTTAACATTAGAAAAATTATTCAACTGTAGCATACGCCAATGGGTGATATTCACAGATTCTGAAAAAGACTATTTAACCTATCGACCTAAATCTTTGTGCAACTTGTTCAAAATAGCTAAAACTAGTTCCCAAATATTCAAAATCTGTCAAAAAAATAAAAAAATTTTTAGTGTTTATTTTTATAACAACTTTTGACTAAAAAATCATTTTTGTTTTTTCACAAAAATATTTATAATTTTTAATATTTTTTGACATTTGGGAACTAGAAGACGATGTTAATAGAAATCTTTTGCTTGTTTATTTTTTTGCTCCTGGCAACTGAAAGCGATGGAATGGGAACCCCTACTTTTCGCTTTTCGTAGTCCGATTTTAGAACTGTCACCGTCAAAGTGTTGTAAACATATGTGTTTTGTCGAAAAATTGTTTAGTATACTCTTTAATACTTCTCCAAAAAAAAAAAAAAAAAAAACATAACAAATCCTAAATACTTCGTTTTTTTGCCTATAAACCTGAAGAAATCCCTTAAGTGTTTCAAGAATTTTCCCAATAGTGATCTTGTATTTTAAAACAATGCCATCAGAAAGCGTGCAATTAAAAAATCATCCTATATGTAGACGACACTTATATAATTTATTTTAAACGAAAAGTTAAAATAATTTAAGTCTTTCAAGGATTTCTTTAACATTTACGTAATTATCTAACAACTTAAAACGTCTTTGAAATGTAGGTACAACATTTTATCAAAACAATAACTGTTATGTAACATAACAAAAACATAATTAAAACACTTTCAAATCCGTTATTTCGAACGATATAAAATATTACAGGAAATAAATAATTTTTTTTTTTTTAAAAACATCCGTGTTTATCTGACATTTGACAAATGTCGTATATATATAGTTTAAATTACAATGTTGTTCCCTTCAAAATTAATTTCCTTTTTGCATTGCTACGAAAAAAAAGGGTTGTAAGCTTTTTTTTATGATTGTGAAAATGTTGAAATATAAGATTGTATCACCGTATGTAATTGAAACATAACGCATTAATAAATTTGTTTTGGTGTGAGTCCAATTAATAATTTGATAAAATTTTGAAAATTCAACAGTTAAATAGTGATAAAATTTTCGTTGCCTTAATTATTCGTCACTGACTTGAAAAAAGCTTGTCAGTTCCACGTTAAGAAAACCTGATTCAAAAATATAGGAAACTATTAGGTTAAAAATTATCAGCGCTGGGAAAAACGGTGTGCATTGAAACTAGGATGTGAACAAAAACAGTAGAATATCTAGTAGTTAAACTTTGAAAAAAGGTTTTCAGGGGATAAAATTTCAATGGTTAATGCTATCATTACCCTGATATAGTCATAAAAAGGTTTCTTTAATGTTTTAGTCCTAGACATTACATTTTTTCTATTTACCCTGGATTCTTGATTAACTCTGTTTTACCCTTGTTAGGACCCTTTTGATATATTTTTTCTTGATAATTTGTTGTTAATATATCATTTTGACATTATAAATTTTATTAAAATTTCGAATGAACTTTAATCCTCATTAAGATGAAACTTATAGTGCCAAAATTATATAGTAAGAGCATATTTTCAGGACAAAAAAATGTATAGAAAGTGCCCTCACAAGCCTTATTTTCGCTTAAGTTTGCATAAAATCAATATTGTTTATACCGTAAAACGGAGAAAATCGAAAATTAGAATGAATAGATAAAATGAAATATCTAGAACAAAAACATTTAAAAAAAGTATTAGTCAATGAAAGTAAGTTTCATTAATATTTTTAAGATGGTTGTCACTCAGTCAATTTCTTAAAAACAACTTTTAGTTCTACGAATATATGTGTCTTAAAGACATTCCATCTGCCTGTGACCAGCATTCTAAAAGTACTTTGGCTGTAAACTACTCAGATTTTAGATAAATTTGTACATATCGCTTGGAATTGATTTTCACATACAACAAAAAACATTGTTCATCGAAAATTTTTAATCTTTCATAAATTTCGAGCTGATATAACTTTGATAACTTTTTTAAATAGCTTAATTTTTCGAATCGAACCTACCAGAGTCAATTTTTTCGAACTGTCGTGTCGTGTATCAGATTCCTATAATAGATGATGTCAAGGATATGAAAATATGATGAAATCATGTTTGGAAAAATAAATAGCGTTTTAAAATAGAACATTTCGTTACGTTTTTAAAATAAAAATCTAATTATTTTCTAATTATCTAATAAGTTTGGTACAAAATGGATTGTATCAATATTTTTGATGCATTCACCACCCCAAATTGCATCAATATTTTTGAAAGAGATCTCGAATTCGCCTATAAAAAACTATACTCATTTTTCACAAGTATACTAGAACTGATCTCTAATGTACAGATTGCCCAAGAAGCATTAAATTGCACTTGGAGGATTAAAGGAATTAGCATCATTGTTTCAGATGAAGAAAGCACCTCACTTTTTCAATCTCAACCAGGTATATGTTTTTATACACATTAATTACTAAAGAACAATTTTAACACCCTTTTTGACTTTTAAAAAGTTGGTAAAGGGGTGAGCACCCATTTTTTTATAATATAATTTCAATGTTTTCTTATTTTGATTTTTTCTGCATCGACTGTTCAACATCAAATTGTATTTTTAAACTTTTAATCCAACCATGAGACTTTTTTAAATAATTTAATTTTGTTAAAAAGTAGTAAAATGCGATGGAAAATACGGTGTATAAAAGACTAATAAAACGTTAAATGAACATTTCTAAAAAAAAGAATACTGGCAAAAACTTGAACATCAACCACAAGCCATCAACAACAAAAACCGTACAAAAAAAATGAACTTTAATCCTCATCTTCATGAATACATATTTTTGTTATATTTACACTTTTAAAATAATAAATGGTACTTACATTTAAATCAGATGGTGATTTTTCTTCCGCATCTGTAAAATATTGAAATAAAAAAATAAAATAGCATACATATTATTATTATTATTATTATTATTATATAAATGTATAAATGTGTTGTAGAGTAAAATGAATTTTCTGTATGAATACAAATTATAGAATAAAAATGGATATTATGGAAATCATTTTATATGTATAGAATATGCACACCCACTATTCAAAAAGCTATATATAAATAATATTATTACTATAATAGTCCGAATATCTATCAATAATATAATTTTGTAATATTAACTAGTTAGTTACTCAGACGAGTAACTAACTAATAGTATTTTGTAAGGCAGGTAATTAAACTAGAGACTAATAAATTATTATATCAAATTGAGACAATTTATGATGACGAAAAATTAATATACATTCATTGGGTGTTTGTCCTAAATATTGTTTAAATCGACGTTCCTTATCGAACCAAAACAGTGTGTGGAATCAATTTTTGGATAAAATCAAAAACTACAAAAATTTATTTAAATGTACTCATAGAAAGATAAGAAGATAGCACGTGGTGACGTCATAAATTACGCCCACCACAGAAACTATATACCCAACTTATAACTTTCATGTATAACAATCGATTTTAATTTTTATTACAGATCTTGTCATCTTTACTAGAAAGATACATTGAATTCGGCATGAGGTTAAGGATGTTCCAGCATGGTATTTGCAGTTTCTATGTTAAAGCAATGGTACAATTTTTTTTTCGACAGAATTTAACGAAAAATTAAATTTAAGAATTTAATAATGCTTACTATTAATTCCCAAAGTTTCAGAAATTTTGACCGTTTAAAATGGGAAATAATTATGCCAACGTCCCAATTTCGATCAATTTACGTCAAAATTAATATCTCGAAAGTGAAAATTAATTTCTAAATTTTTTTTTTAGAATTGTATTGTATAAACATTTTTTTCTACTTTTTCTTCAATATATAATAATATCATAAAAAATAGTTGGAGAGACCGGACATTTTACATGCTTTAAATGGGACATGACCCTCAAAATCGCGAACTTTGTCTTTAAATATCTCGCGATCTAAACGGTCAAAAATTATGAAATTTTAGGAATTCATAAATAAAGCTATTATAAACCCGAGAAAAAAAATTTGGCCAAATCTGTCGAAAAGTGATTTCATGCTGGTACTACCTTAAGGTCCTATTGTTTATAATAAATTTTTTGATAATTTGGTAAGATGTAATTCCAGCGAATATTAATGGTGTTATTTATTTACTGGACAGCATTTGTATTGAAATGAAGGAATTTTTTGAGAGTGAGGGTAGGCTGAAGACTGATTCTCAATGTAGTTTTACTTTCGAATAGCTTTAAAGTAATTTTTTTTTATACGAATAAAGTAAACAATTTGGAATTTTCCGACTGTTTATTTGCAAACTGAAAATTACATATAATTTTATGAATAATATTAATTTAATTATTGGTTATTGGTGAGTAACATTCCAGTTTATTTTGTCGGAATTTATACGGAAGCGCATACCATAAAATGAGGATGAATAACTAGTGTAAACATGACTTCTTTTCATGTCAAAATTTTTATGACATAAATAAGCATTTAGCCACGGTATTTTAGTTTAGCATTGGATCACAAAAGTTGTAAGAAAATGATGGAAGCGTAAATAAATTGTGTATCGCTTAAAACCTTAATATGTTCTATGCATTGATTTCCTCTTCCACCATTTTAAAGAATCTAACTTGTTTTGGAATTACACTAAATTTTCGTTAGAATTGGCCTTAATTTAAAACTTCAAAAACCCCTCTTCGGTTTATATTTTTTTAAATACTTTAAATAGAAATGAAAACTGTCCTGAAATAAAATTAGAGAGGATTTGGTATGACTGACACTCTTTTTTAAACATAGAAAAAAGATGCTTATAAAAATATTTCTTTAAATTTTATTTTACAACTTAAGAATTTAATCCAGTCAAAAACAAATTAAAATTTTACCCGGAAAGTGTAAAATTGACTACCATACGGGTTTTTATGGTACCATCATCAACCAGATATAGTATACACTTATAGTTCTACATATAATGAATAAATTTATGTTAAGCATTCATAATAATTTATGTTGAAATATATAATAAGAATTCAATGAAAATATTATATTATTATTCCTATCGTTAGTATTTTTTTTATATATATTCTAGAAATTCTAGAGGTGAATGACTCACATAACATTCATGTATTCATTATTATTATGTAAATCATTTCAATATTTCCGGTATAATTTCATTCAATTTCCTGTTGTTAACAGAAACGATTATCAAGGTTCAATTTTCTCATCGTAGAAATTTTATTTAGAAACCAAGGCAACTGATTTTTCATCGCATATCAACTTGTTTATCTCTTTAAATACTTGAAATAAAGGTTAATTCAAACTGATGAGAACAGTTTGAATATGTAAGTTTGTTTTTTGACCAAATTAATTTAAAATGGTAGTTTATAATAAAACAATTAATTTTTTTAATAAATTCTAATCATTGTTTTAAGATCGAAGAAGCAATTAATTTTTAATGCATTTCGTATATAAAAATAGTTAAGGTCAACATAGTTCATAGTTCACAAGGTATTAGTCACTAGCGTAACATTTTAGTCGATATATTGCAATTCATTTCAAATTTTGTTGGTCCGAGTCCTTGTAATGGAATGTAATACCCTTTTACGTTTCTAAAAATCTTCGATAATAAAATTTTTTATACCATACGGATGTTAAAAACTAGAATTATGTAAAATTTTTCCAAAAGAAAACCATCCCAATAAATTATTATTATTAATAGAGCTACAAAAAAAAAACATAACAAGCACAATAAAAAAATTTAATTCAATTTTGATATAAACCAATTCACAACGAGAACGCATTTCCTTTCCATGATAATCATAATTCCAATTTACGCGAATATTGATTTTTAGAACGAATATTTTTTTCGTGCATGGTTTTTATTTGAAAAATATAATAAAATAATTTATTAGCTTACTAAAATATTCATAGAAAATATTTATTTGGAAAAAAAAAACACTAAAAATGCATAATTCACTTTTGATCTAATCAAAATCACTAATAAATTGTATTAATGGTTTTGTAAATTATATTGGAAGCTTTGTTAATTGCATCAAAAGCTTTTACAAATAAATTTAATTTGAATCAACGAATTATAGTGAGTCTCTAGATTTCGTTTAAAGACCGTTTTACCTGAGTATAGGTTATACGGCCATTAAGTGAGTTTGAAGATGAAATTTTAATATATCGACATTTTGAAAAAGAGCACCCAAAAATATAAATATTATCAAAGATAATAAAGGAGAACTCTAGGATATTTCGAAATAAATTTCGATTTTTGCCCCAATGTTCTAGATCAATTTTTTGTTATATATAAATGTGTATTTCGATTATCAAGTAGTCATCATCAGTATGAATACACTTATCGTAATTACTCTTATTGTGTATGTTACTCGTTGCTAATTTAGTGACGGGCTGCAATGACACAGATCAGGTTTGATCGATTTGTTTGCGTCACGTAGCCCCTAAACAGATTGACCGTTTTTAATTTCTTTTTTCTTCTTGTAATTAAAAGATAATTGGATTGAGCGTGTTTTTAGCAACGTTTCAAGAAAATCTGCTCAGACGATTAAATATCATCATCTCTTTTACAGGGAATGAACCCCTAAACTCAAATTTAAAAGCTAAGAACACTCTGGATCAAATTACCTTTCAAACAAAACAAAAAATCAAATAGGTTCATCCATTCAGAAACTGCGATACTATATACTTATGACACTCCTCTATGTGTCAAAAGAGGGTATAAAATCATCAAATTTCATATTGTATTGTCTTCGATTAAATTTCCCACACATCCTTTAATCACTACTTTAAATCATTCGACTATAAATAAAATATCTGAACAATTCAATGAATTTATTGATCGGGAAAATTGTGACACAGGAAGAAAGTCATTATTAAATATAGAAATGAATAATAATAATAATATTTCCAATTCGAAGCAGAATGTGGAGTTAAAAGACAGGCAACCACAGCCATATACTTACACACAAGAAAGATGTATATAATATTATTAATGATAAGAAAAGACAAAGATGAATTACTTTCAATATTGTGAAACAAATAAGCTAAATTAATGTCTACTATTTATACATAGAGATATAACTCACTAGCTTACGAGCATTTATTAATGATTTGAGGTGCTCTTTGTTCGTATCACAGGAAACCACATCATTTTTTTTTTATTATTGTAAAAATTTCATAAATTAAAACAAACTATTGTATATTAACCAAAAGTTTTTCTAGCCTTATTGATAGCTTTAAATCTCTGGCTCCAAATAATAACACAATCGAGAATTTAATAAGAACAATTGTGTACCGTATATATTAATCGCATATGTTATTTCTTCAGTCGCGTGCACGAAGACGATTCAATTGTTTTTGCCTCGAAGACTAACTTTTATATTTTCGTTGAGTAGAAATTTATAAATTGCAAAAAAATAGTCAAGGTTCCTCAAAAAATTTTAGTTTTGAAAATCTTTCTATCATTTTATGAAAAATTGTTTTAATTTTAGCTTGCTGCTCAATTTTTTCGGTAATTAAAGATTTTAAGAATGTTTTTTATTGGTAATAAGTTTGAATGAAATGGTATTTCTAACATTTAAAAAGTAGCCCCTTTAAAAATATAGTTTTGTCAAAAAAGGTAAAACGAGATACAAAATCATTTAGCTAGTCTAGTCAAAGCCTTTTCTCTGGTGACTTATATGGATGAATTAAGATGGGTAGTTCAGACTGTATATAGGTATGGAAATATTTATCCAAGCTTTAAGTTTTACTAGAAAATGTTGAAAAATGTTACCAATTTTCACGTAAGCAGTTTTAAGAAATTATAATTATAATAAACTCTTGTATAAGTCATCTGTAAACAGTTTTCTTTATTTAAATTTATATTTCCTTTTTTTTATGAAAATAGAAAATCACCAAGAAAATGATATATGATTGGGTAGTATAATGAATAGTAACGGATGGATCATCATCGTCACTGGATTATATTTTTTAAAATTATTATATGTGAGCACATTTTGGCTTTAATAAATTTACATACATGTGCTTTCATTTTAGAATACAGGGAGTCTTACATAAATTTGATGTCTGTCAAAAGTGATTCTTGAAGATGTTTATATTCTTAAGATTGAAATATCCATCTGAAGTACTTTGTTATAACGTTTTATGTTTCTGGAATTGGAATAGACAGACTAGGACTGAAACAGGTACATTTTTAAATATTCAAAAAGTTTCAAAGTTTGAACTGACAGGAAAGTGAAATGGCTGCCACTCTGTAATAAATATGAATTTGATATTCCAAAATATTCCCTTTTCGACGATAAAAAAAATATTCAAATTCGTCATTTTATTGGAATATTTTGACTTAAACAAGAAATAAATTTGCCACGGAGTAATTGCCTTTAAATTTTGCCATCTACAAATTATTTCTTTTCCAGTTTAAGAAAACAAGCTGGAATAATTCATTTTCTATGTTTTCAGTTTTGTTATTGGATTTTTTGATCTCATTAAATGAAATTCAAAATTTTAAGATGACTTTTACCAGGCCCATGCTGTACTCAACGTTCATATATATAAATATAAAAAAAGAATCACATAATAAATACAATAATCCACCTTTCAATTTTCTATTTAGACATGAAAATATAGATCTGTCAAGCGAGAGTTTCACTTTTGTGATGAAGGTGTCACGCAATTTTATTCTCATATAATCCCCACAAATACAGGGGCACATTGCTGACACCAAAATGATATATTCAAAATTTATTGTCACAGTACTACAGAAAACCTTTTGTATGGAGTTTTTAAATTTTTTTTACACGGTAAGGAAATAATACATTTGAAAATAACTGAAATAGAAGTTCAAATGCTTTGGAATTTTGAATGTCGTGATTTGCTGAGGCATTGAGACAGATTTGCTGAGGCATTCTGCACATGCGTTAAATATTTCACCCGTTAATTATTTGAATTTGTATAAGTGAATAATTTAAATTCATTGGCAAATTAATCAATATCATAATTATAATAATATAACTGTAAAAATTTGCAATTAATTCTTTCCATATTAAAAATGATGATTTTATATAGAAAATAATTATACTTATATGTTTTGTACCAGTAAGCATGCTTTCAATAAAAATCATAAAAATAAATCATAAAAAAGATGTTTAGAACGTTAAAACAACGACATCTGCATTTATTAAACTTATTATTTAAATTAAATAATAATTATTAATTTTTATCACTAAAATTATGTATGGCGTTCCCACCGGTAATGGCTTACAAAAATTTCTTCAAGTATTATTTTGTTGCTTTTTATTTCTATATTTTTAGGTTTTCTTCAATTAATGTTGGAACAAGATCAAACATTTTCTCTTGAGAAGGGAAGGAGGCTTTTAATAGGCGTAAAAATACACGACGATTCTATAGAAAACAAATTATCGTGGTACGACATCCTAAAAATAAAGTAGACACTTTTGTTGGTTGTCGTATGCAATGATGATGTAATATTTCTTCCACAATTTTGTTATTTGAATGTTATATACTACATATATGATTTCGTTTTCGTGTGTGTATATTGTAGAAAATGAAATGTTTTGTAGATTATTAATTTTATTTTTTGACTGACATATATTTTATAAATATATGTTATTTAATAAAAATATAATAAATAATTTTGTTTTTTAAATTGCATGTAAATCAATATTTGTTTACAATTGACCTACTGTCTAGAAATAGTGTTATTAGTATAGATTGTCTCAAATAAATTTGTTACCATCGAAAAAACTCTTTAAAAAAGCCTGTTCGGTGGCTGTGATATAGACTGGAAAGTAAAGATTTCAGATTTCGCACGATATCAGTCAGTATTAGGTATAGAACGTATATTATAGCTTTGAAAGTCGATGGTTCCGTTTTTATACGCTGTTATAACGCCTGCTTTCTTTTACAAAGAACTTTTCTTTTGATAGATATATAATTATTTCACTCGAATAACAGGCTTTTTCTGTAACATACAAAATGATATAAAATAAAAAATAGATTTTCTAATAATAGATGAATAACAAAATCGATTAAATCGCGTGCTAATTTCAAGTTAGTTTTTATTCCTTTGATAACAAGACAATAGACGTTTTTTTAAAAAGTTAATTAGATTATATTTTAACATAAATCCCTTTGTTTAATTTATACAATATTCAATAATTCAATAATTTTATTTTTTATTAAAACAAGCATAACAAACGTTTTTCTATATCTAGGGTAAAATGTTGTACCTTATCAACAATGAATCGTCGATCACTCTTAATTTTTTTGAAAGATGTTGCTTTTAATAAAACAATAACTACATGATTATCAAGTTTACTAACCAAAGGGTGAGCAACCGAGAGAATGATAAACCGTGCGTACTTGTTTTCAAATAAATTAAAAACTAATTTTTTAGCCCAAGAAGTTCTTCTATTAATCTTTTAAAACACAGGCAACCTGAACTAGAGCTTTTTGGTCCGTATTCTGATATCATATTTGTATTCAAAAAAATCATTTTATTGTAGAAAACGTGCATTACTAAATTTCTATAATTGTAAATATTTTATAGACATATATTGGTACAAATAAAGTCATTTTAAAAATCTTTAAAAGCACTCCACGCTTTTTTACGATGATTTTTTTTTTGAATTTGAAGAAATTATTTTCTACTTTTCAGTTCTGCTTGATATAAAAGCGTATTTTTTAGTTTTTTTAAACTATTATCTATTCTGTGTTTTTTAGTTTTGTAGACTATTATTTATTTATAAAAAATTCAGTATAAAATATGGTGGGAGCGCAAATAAATGTATATATTTTCAGATATGGATATAATCCTTTAAAATTATTGTATTTTCATCGGTTCTTAATAAGTATTCCAAATGTCGAGTTAATCCGACAAAATCATGTTCAAAGTTTCCGTTCCATACTAACGTACGTATGAAGCTGATAAAAGCCTGTTAATTAAAAGTATCCCAATTTTTGAATGGTCTATGCCATCGACCACTTTCCCAGGGTCTATTTTGGTTTTACCAATAGTGAACTGTAAAATATTTTATTGAAGCAAGGAGTATAATTGATGAGGGTGCTAAATTTTCAAAAAAATACATCATGTATAGAAGTAATCGTGCGAGAGAGGCTATTTTCACAATTATATTTGAAGGCACGATACTCTCTCGTAAGTTGGTAAAGGTATAACATTACATAAAGCCTGTAATTGAACATAAAAATGGGGTCACAACACTATTATTATACCATACATACATAAAGTAGAGTATACACATATTTTATGTCAATAATAAAGATTATTTTACACGATTAAAAGTTTTGATTAAACAAAGTGCATAATATGGTGCATAATAGATTAGTCTTTCAAAATTAAAATTAGTTTGTAAATTGGAATAGAAAAGAGAGACAGAATTAATATTATCAAGACAAATAAAACCAATTTTAGATTGATATTTGCTATGTACCTATACACATATTGTATGGGGACATTTTTTTTTTCGTTGATATTTCCAAAATTAAGAGTTTTGATGTAAGTATCTGTTGCTTCTCTGTTGAAATTCAATAATTAATTTTGAAGTGTTTTAGACAGTCATAAAAAGTTATTTTTATCGTCTCGGAAGTTGAATGTTAAATACATTAACAACTTATTTGGTTTTAATTGCTTTTGATACCATCTGAATAAACTCTCATTGATTTTCAAACAGCATGAATCCAAATTTTATCCAACTATTTTATTTTCCCCATATTCACACCGTGCATGAGATTTATTTCAGGAGCTTCCATGGTAAAATGAAACTAATTTATTAATCTATGGTTTCCATTAAGAACTTAATACTATTTTCTAATAAATTTAAATAAGTTGTTATGCTAATTTACATTTTCAAAAATATTTTGTCTCTTATTTTCATAATTTCTAACACAACAAGTTTAAGTAATTGTTATTATTCAATAAATTTTCTTTTGACATTCACCATACCAATAATATGTAAACAATTGAAAAAAAAATCATATTTAAAATGAAACGTATGATTTATTGCAAACATAAAAGAGCAGATCGATTCCTATACTTTGCATGGAACGAATAATTTTCATTTTACCAACGAGTTTTTTAAACTGTATAAAATCAACAGTAAAATATAGGTAGCTAGTTTAATATAGATTATTAGGTATCTGATAATAATTTATTTCAATTGAACAAAATTGAATTCTCTATGGACTTAATTTAAAGCCATTACATTAAACAATAATAAATTCATTTAAATCTTCATCATATTCTGGTATTGTATTGTGGAGCTACAACTATGTATTGTGCATCTATCTATAAACTAATCAAAGGTAGTATGTAATTTATTTTCATATAAATATGAAATATAGAAATCATTTTGACCATAAATGTTAATGCAAAATTTAGATTTCTTGTCTTCTGATAGACTATGGTGCCCGGCATGAAATTCAATGATTATTGATCTTGTTAATCTTCAGAAATGAAGTACTCTTACTAAAACAATGGAATATAGTAAACTTTTAAGAACGGTAATCAATATTGTGAACGTTCTACAAGCTAAAGCAGATATGCAAGAATTAAATAATACTAGGGCTTAAAATAAAACTTTATAAATGCATTTTTTGGTTAACAAAAATTACAAAAAGTACAAAAAATTCTTAAAAGCGGTTTTTTGAATGTTATTATTATCGTTCAAAGTTGGCTGAAAAAATGATGAATCATATAAATTATCCTTTTCAATTGGATATTGTTATATCAAAAAATCTAGAGATTCTGATAAAAAATTATCTAAAATATTTAGACAATCTTCTAGTTTATAATAATACCATGAAAATATAAGGTTGTCGATGATATAAAAACAAAGTTTAGATTTAATTATGAGTTAATCGAAGATCCATCATTTGATGAACAGGGAAGACTATTGTTAGAGTAATGATGGTTGAAGAGCGATATCTATGTTATCAAATTTATAAGCATCACTTGTACACAATATATTATATATTTTTGTAGTTGCGTGGTATTGTAAAGCTAAAAATAACTCATTACTTCACAACAAAGCATGTATTTGGTTTATATGTATGCACCGTGCAATAAACCAAAACTTGTTTACAATACTGTAGGTTTACAATGAATAACAAATCTTTTCGGCGAAAAGACAGCGTCATTTGGTATTCAAGAAATTCTGCTTTCAGGGATGTTCAGCAAAACTTGTTACTTGTTCACTAAATGATCAAATATAAATTTGACCGCACTTTAATTCTAAATTTGGTTGACTTGAGCATTAAAATCTATGCTCAGCATCTGATAATAATTTTAACTAAAATTTTTTTTAATTCATGGTAAAAATATTTTTCTATTTTTTTGAAGTTGGTGGAGCTAATCGTTTAGTCTTGTATTTATATCTTCGAATACATACCAAAATTATTTCTATAAATTATTATTTTTTCTATTTTCCCCAAAGCCAGCGAAACAATTCTTTTATAGACATGCACATATTTTATACATATTGAAAAAAAAAAAAACATGTTCAATGAATCATTTTGATGATACAAAAATTTTAAGGATATAATTGTAACAGAAAGGGCATATTTTATCAGCCTGTTTCAGGCTAGGATTAGCTATATTTATAGATATCATTGTTTTCATCTATAACAATAATGCATGTACTTCTCGAATGTAGAAACAGTTACAGTTACCTTATATAATTTTGTACTTTATATTCAATATTTATCCAATTAGTAATAATAATAATTGTTATTTGCATATAAATGAGTATCAATTAATTTATCTGTATAATCATTAATTATAATTATATCTATAATATAAACATATAATAATTAATTGGAGATATAATTATGTATAATGATGTTGTGTAGGTTGTTATACCAGTGATATGGTTATTTTTTTTACGCAATTTTTTTATGAAAAATATAATCAGTATTATCAATTTAATTCAAAGTATCTAATACATGATCTGGGATTATATAAATTAAAAATGCGGATATTTCGTTTCATACGACCCAAATTAAATTTTTCAAATATAATCAAAAAATGACACATAAAAAGTTGGCCCCTTTTGAAAAAATTCCAATATTTGCGAAATTTCAAACAGCTGTCAGCTGTATCTACAAGTAAAATGATATTATGAGGATCATCTATAATTCTTTCCAAAGCTGGTACTTTTTTGTTTATCAATATGAAGCCAAAACTTTGTACTACAGCTTACCGTTTTGTTGCAAGGATCTTAAGCAGTTGTTTTTATCGGAAAACTTAACAAACAGACAGTAGAGATCAGAACTACTACTGTTTTAGATTTTTTTAAAGTAACTTAATAGGGGATAATCCTGATGTAGAATTGTCGATATAACCCATAAAAATGTAAAACTAGACTTGACAACATGACAAAATTTGAAAGTGAAATTAAAATTGATTAAAAAACGAAGAAGTTGGAAGCAATCAAAGATTGCAATCAAAGGTTACCCATCTCCTTTTAGCAAAGCAAAGTTTTAAATGTAATCTCTATGGCGACACCCACGTATGACGTCACTATTAAGTCCCTTTTCTTTGTTTAATTAGGAATTTTAAACGTTCAAATCTTGCATACTAGTAAAAATTTATAAAAACCAACTTCACTTTTCTGACTTCAAGCTTGGTGAGAATTCTTCACCTAAATAAAATTTTGTCCGATCCCCTATTTTCGCAATTTCATAAAATCAGTAGCGAATCAAAATACTACATAAAATTATGTATGTTAGTAGGATACACAACTAGTAGTTTCAATAAACTTGGAATCTATTAGAAATTGCACTGACTCGTTTTAATCATTAATGAACATATACTAATATTAGGATCACTCACTAGAAAAAATTCCATTTTTACCGATTCTTCATTATGTAACACATAATTACTTAATTTTATTTTGGTTTGCACCTCACTATAGTTAGAAATTAGTCAAAACATATATGAAGTTGACGAAATTAAAAAAAATATATATAAGGGAGTCCAGGTAGTCCACACAAAGCCGAAAAACATGGCAAGCAGCCCACGAGAAAAAAAAAGTTTGGAAACATTTTCAAACTTTAAAGGATGGGAAAACAATTATAACAAATTTAATATTTTTATACCATGTATATATGAAATATACATAGTATATTAAGTTTAGTCCCAAGTTTGTAACGATTAAAAATAATGATGCTAGGAAAAAAATTTTGTCATAGGTGTTCATAAAATCACCTAATTAGTCCATTTCCGGTTGTCCGTCCGACCGTCCGTCCGTCTGTGGACACGATAACTCAAAAACGAAAAAAGATATCGAGCTGAAATTTTTACAGCGTACTCAGGACGTAAAAAGTGAGGTCAAGTTCGTAAATTAGCATCATAGGTCAATTGGGTCTTGGGTCCGTAGGACCTATCTTGTAAACCGTTAGAGATAGAACAAAAGTTTAAATGTAAAAAATGTTCCTTATCAAAAATTAAACAACTTTTGTTTGAAATATTTTTCCGTAAACATCACTGTTTACCCGTGATGGCGCCAATTAGGCGGAAATTTTATAATATGTACTATACTTGATTATCAGTTATGTATGTGTCACATGTTTGTATTTGTTATGTGATTAAGAAATCAACACTGACTATGCATGGTATTTCAACAATTAACTCAGTCAATTGTTTCTTTTCACTTTTTTTTCTATTTTTGTGGCCCTGAACATGCGAAAGCTTGACTTTTATATAAAGTGATTTTTCTTAGTTATCTTAATTTTTTATCTTAAGAAAAATGATAAAACGATATAGATGATAAAACTATAAAGATAATATTTTATTTGTAATTTTTGAATTCGATATTCTATTATTTTTGAAATAGAAGCTATTTGTAATTTTCCATCGAATTTTCATAAAAATCTTTTATCGATATATAAAATTCATTAAATATCTGGATCGCAATTTAAGTTATTATATAAAATTTAGCTAGAATTAAAGAGTATAAGAAAATTTATTTACTATTTCTACTAAAAACACATGTTTAGAACACAACACGTTGACGAAAAATGCAATAAAAATCAATTTCCAATCTTTCAAAGGTGAGAAACACAAGAATACCTACAACAAAACTTAAGTATAGTAATATGTCGAAAAAAGTTATAAATTTAAAAAAAAATCGCACATATTTTTGTGGAAAAAGACATAGAAAACGGGTTTTTTGGCAAAAAATTCAAATAGCAATAATATAAATCTTCTTTTACCTTTTATTTTTTTGACAGATTTTGAACTTTTGGGGTACGTTTAAGTAATTTTCAACAAGATGTACAAAATTTAAGTCGAAAAGTCAAATAGTTATGTGAGAACCGTTTTGTAAAATCAAAGTTCAAGTGAAACGCGCTTAAAGTTTATTTCATAAATTTATACTTAAATCAATATATACTTTATACTCATCAACCATTAGTTTATAGCGATTCTTGAACCATATAAATAATTACTAGTTCCACAAGTTACTGTTCTGAAGCCTATTTAGAAGTTATTGTTATTACGCGCGTTAAATAACATGCAAAAAATTTGTGTACTTATAAATTTTTACTATTTATAATTTCAAAAACAACACTTTGAGTAAAAATTGTTTTATTCAGAATCGTAGGAACTGTTCTATCAAACCACATTTCAAGGAAAACGATTAAAAGTTTTTATGTGTGTATATTATTAACATATACTCGATTTCGTTAAAATCGCAACAATTACAACACATCTAAGTCACATAAACAATCATCACATGTAATGATAATCATTTTATTAATCATTTACAGTGGAAAAAAAAATTATTAATCATGTGAAATTTGTAAGAAAACTTTTCATACAAGAGATTAACTACAACATAAATGTAGTAAAACCAAGGAAAAACCTGATATTTGTAATAGACGCCCAAAATTCATAATAAATAGGGTCTATGAATAGTTAATAGTACACTGTATCCGAATGGCTTAATGTGTATCGGTTTGGAAGGAATCTCACTCAAATCCCGATTAAGTATAAACTTTAATTTTTTTCTATGAATTTTTAATATGATTTTTTGCAAATCAATTAAATTAATTTGACTACGCATTTAATATTGGGACAACTTATACTTATTTATTCATTAGGTTAATCTAATTTTACCATCCATAATGACTGTTTAAATTGTATGGATATACACATGTGTATGTAGCAGAGTGTATAGTGAGTCCGACTTGTAATACAAAGTTCGTGGGTTCGAAACCAGCTCCAGTAAAAAATTTTTTTTACTACGTACATTGACTTTGTGGTACAATCCTACGGGTGTTAGTCACTCAAAGTTTTTCATTGGGTTTGTACAGTTTATCACCGATAATGTATGTTGATATTGTATTTAAATATAACATGTGTTATGGGTCGGTGTTAAGCAAGTGCGACTAGAATCTGCGAAGTAGAAGCTCTACGGTTCGAGGCTCGGTCTAGTAAAAATTTTAAATTTTTTCTCTGCACTTCATGTTATGATTTATTCAAATTAATTTCATTAATTTGAATTTCCGCGCTTTTCTGCGGGTGTGGTCAATCAAGCCTATGCATTAGGTCAGTAGTGTTTAATCGTTCATAGTGGACAGTTGGTTACATTTGTGCTTTGTGTTTCACCTTCATTTGACTTGTGTCAAATGTCAAATTTCATTTTCGAATTTGTTTCTGAGTAAGTTTTTTGTTTTAATTTACATTTGTTTTGTAATTTTTCTAATTCTTTTTTTGTATTTTGTAAAATTCTATATTAGAAATAATTTGTTTCATATTTTGTCCAAATATTTTTTTACACAAAGCTTTTAACATTAATTAAAAAAAGTTATGTTTGAATCACTTGTTAATTTTTTTCCAATTGAAATCATATTCTAGAATTATTTTTTTTATAATTA
This sequence comes from Chrysoperla carnea, assembly GCF_905475395.1. NCBI lineage: Eukaryota > Metazoa > Arthropoda > Insecta > Neuroptera > Chrysopidae > Chrysoperla > Chrysoperla carnea. The sequence continues at coordinate 105,871,775 of NC_058337.1, read as the reverse complement.
GTGTATGACTACAAGTTTTTTTTTTATTTGATTTCAAAATTTTTCGAACCTGCGTTTATTCTCAAGAAGCACAGTTTTAATATTAATAATTATAATTTTTATTTAAGAACGTTCATTCATCAACCTGTTTTGCTATGTGCGTTTATATGGAAACAGTATTTAAATTTGAAATAATTTTGAAATTTTTTTTGAAATTTTATTAAAATTTTTAATAATTACTAACTGATAAAAGTTTCAAGTATAGTTATCGATATAATTTTTGAGAAATATCGATTTATATTTTCCATTTAAACCTATGTTAAACATTAATTTTTGTCACTTTTTGAATTTAAAATTTAACATTAATTACGTTTCGATTAATTTATAAAATTGTATATTTTTTCTTTCTTAAATCATTCAAAATCATTTAAAATTTTTTATCATCATAATTATTTGTATTTGTCTACTTACAAGTCTCATGAATGTACGTCCTTAAATGAATAACTAAATAAATCTACAATCACTTGAACATTCATAATATTAATGAAATGTTTTAATATTATTGTTTTAATCAACAACTCCGTTACTAAATATCGAAAAAAATTCTATCAAAATAATAAATAAAACTAAATTTGTATTCAATTGATTTCAACACTCCTCAAATTCAAACAAAACAGATTCCTATGGACTTAGCAAATTTGTGAAATTTTTGATTTGATAAACCTTTGGTACAAATATCAGCCAGTTCATTTTTTGTAGGTATATAATCAATTTTTTTAAAATTCTGATCGAATGAAATGCTATTTAAGTTCACGTACATGCGTGAACCTGTTTTGCTACGTGCGTTCATAGGGAAACAGTATGTAAATTTTAAAGAATTTTAAATTAATAGAAATTTTTTTGAAATTCTATTAAAAGTTTAAATAATTATTACCTGGTAAAAGCTTGTAAAAAAAAGTATTGGTATCGATATAATTTTAGAAAAATATCGTATTTATATTTTCCATTTAGTCCCATATTAAATCTTACTTTTAGTCAATTTTTTAAACTTAAAATTCAATGAAAATAATTCGATAACAGGTTATTTTTCTTGTCTTAAATCATAGAAAATCATTTAAACTATCGCATTACCATATTGTTTTTTATTTTTCTACTATTATCGTTGACGCATGTACGCCCTTCAATTATTTGGAAATAATATATTTTGAAAATCTAAAAAACAGAATATTGTTGCATTAGCTAGCTGCGGTTTGTAAAATGAATGTTTTAATATTATCGTTAAACCAGTAATTTTTGAGGATAATCAATCAAGTATTCAATAAGTTAAGAATTGGGAAAGTAAAAGAAGTAAACATATTGGCATTAAATACCATTTCATTCGATCAGAATTAAAAAAAGATAATTTAAAAATTGAACATATACCTACAGAGAATCAATTGGCTGATATTTGTACATACACTAATAATAAAATTATTTTTAATTATTTTAATTATTTATCACTAAAATATATTTATTCATTAGGTTGGTCCAGTTTTACCACCGATTATGGCCGTTTAAATTGTAACAAGCATCAAGTCGTGTGGCAGAGAGTATAGTGAGTCCTACTCCTCTTAGACAGGTATGGAGTTCAAAATCCAGGTAAGTAAAATTTTTATTTTTATTTTCTAAATCTCATGTGATAATTTATTCTTAGTAATATAATTAATTTGAGTGTGTGTTTTACTATTCACTATGAATAGCTTATTTATTTGACATTTATCTATTCCCTTCATTTGAATTCCAAATCTTAAATTTCATTTTCGGGTTTGTTTCTAAGTAAGTTTATGTTAATAAAGGTAAATTCAGATTAAATGAGCCATCTTTAATTGTTTATGCATAAATATTATTGCAAATTAAGCAATTTTTAACTTTTATGCCCAGAGATATTTTTTGGTTTTTTTCAATTTATTTTACTCTAAATATCAGTTCATTAATTTAAATTTGTAAAATCGGTCTGCCCTAACTTCTGAGAAGCGACGTTGACTAACTAAGGTTAGTATGATGTTTCTCAGGAAAGACTCGTTCGATTTGTTACATGTGTTATAACACTATGACAAATTGTGTAGTCAAAAATCAATTTTTTCTCGTTATGTCTGTCTTCAAGCTAAGCGCCTCGATAGGGGACTGTATCAACTCATGATGACGGTGAGACGGGACATGCAAAAAAGCGCAGTCATCACTTAAAGTGAGTTAGGTATATCTAGACAGATAATGTACGGAAAAAATGATCTTGATTACATGGATTTTTCGCCTGTGTTATAGCCTGTGATATATTGGATTGGTTTCATTCTGGGGTAAGTCTACTTATAACTGGGTTGAAAAATTGCCTAATTTTTCTTTTTAAATTTTTTTTATTTTCTTTTTTAAATATATTATTTTAAATTTGTAAATTCGGTCTGCCCTAAATTCTGAGAAGCGACGTTGACTAACTAAGGTTGGTATGATGTTTCTCAGGAAAAACTCGTTCGATTTGCTGCATGTGTTATAACACTATGACAAATTGTGTAGTCAAAAATCAATTTTTTCTCGTTATGTCTGTCTTCAAGCTAAGCGCCTCGATAGGGGACTGTATCAACTCATGATGACGGTGAGACGGGACATGCAAAAAAGCGCAGTCATCACTTAAAGTGAGTTAGGTATATCTAGACAGATAATGTACGGAAAAAATGATCTTGATTACATGGATTTTTCGCCTGTGTTATAGCCTGTGATATATTGGATTGGTTTCATTCTGGGGTAAGTCTACTTATAACTAGGTTGATATGGTTAATTCAAATGGACCTTCAGAAATATTTATGCATAAAGGTTATTGTAAATTAAGCAATTTTTATTTATTCCTTTTCTTTTTAAAATAATTGAATTTTTTTCCAGAGATATTTATGCTTTTTCATCTCCGACATTGTCATTTGTATAATTCTGTGTTTGTGTTTTGTAAAATTCATATCCTATCCTAGAATTATCTTTTTTTATCATATCCTATCCTAGAACTTTCTTTAATTGTTTATGCATAAATATTATTGCAAATTAAGCAATTTTTAACTTTTTTTGCCCAGATATATTTTTGGTTTTTTTCAATTTATTTTACTCTAAATATCAGTTCATTAATTTAAATTTGTAAAATCGGTCTGCCCTAACTTCTGAGAAGCGACGTTGACTAACTAAGGTTAGTATGATGTTTCTCAGGAAAGACTCGTTCGATTTGTTACATGTGTTATAACACTATGACAAATTGTGTAGTCAAAAATCAATTTTTTCTCGTTATGTCTGTCTTCAAGCTAAGCGCCTCGATAGGGGACTGTATCAACTCATGATGACGGTGAGACGGGACATGCAAAAAAGCGCAGTCATCACTTAAAGTGAGTTAGGTATATCTAGACAGATAATGTACGGAAAAAATGATCTTGATTACATGGATTTTTCGCCTGTGTTATAGCCTGTGATATATTGGATTGGTTTCATTCTGTGGTAAGTCTACTTATAACTGGGTTGAAAAATTGCCTAATTTTTCTTTTTAAATTTTTTTATTTTCTTTTTTAAATATATTATTTTAAATTTGTAAATTAGGTCTGCCCTAAATTCTGAGAAGCGACGTTGACTAACTAAGGTTAGTATGATGTTTCTCAGGAAAAACTCGTTCGATTTGTTGCATGTGTTATAACACTATGACAAATTGTGTAGTCAAAAATCAATTTTTTCTCGTTATGTCTGTCTTCAAGCTAAGCGCCTCGATAGGGGACTGTATCAACTCATGATGACGGTGAGACGGGACATGCAAAAAAGCGCAGTCATCACTTAAAGTGAGTTAGGTATATCTAGACAGATAATGTACGGAAAAAATGATCTTGATTACATGGATTTTTCGCCTGTGTTATAGCCTGTGATATATTGGATTGGTTTCATTCTGGGGTAAGTCTACTTATAACTAGGTTGATATGGTTAATTCAAATGGACCTTCAGAAATATTTATTCATAAAGGTTATTGTAAATTAAGCAATTTTTATTTATTCCTTTTCTTTTTAAAATAATTGAATTTTTTTCCAGAGATATTTATGCTTTTTCATCTCCGACATTGTCATTTGTATAATTCTGTGTTTGTGTTTTGTAAAATTCATATCCTATCCTAGAATTATCTTTTTTTATCATATCCTATCCTAGAACTTTCTTTAATTGTTTATGCATAAATATTATTGCAAATTAAGCAATTTTTAACTTTTTTTGCCCAGATATATTTTTGGTTTTTTTCAATTTATTTTACTCTAAATATCAGTTCATTAATTTAAATTTGTAAAATCGGTCTGCCCTAACTTCTGAGAAGCGACGTTGACTAACTAAGGTTAGTATGATGTTTCTCAGGAAAGACTCGTTCGATTTGTTACATGTGTTATAACACTATGACAAATTGTGTAGTCAAAAATCAATTTTTTCTCGTTATGTCTGTCTTCAAGCTAAGCGCCTCGATAGGGGACTGTATCAACTCATGATGACGGTGAGACGGGACATGCAAAAAAGCGCAGTCATCACTTAAAGTGAGTTAGGTATATCTAGACAGATAATGTACGGAAAAAATGATCTTGATTACATGGATTTTTCGCCTGTGTTATAGCCTGTGATATATTGGATTGGTTTCATTCTGTGGTAAGTCTACTTATAACTGGGTTGAAAAATTGCCTAATTTTTCTTTTTAAATTTTTTTATTTTCTTTTTTAAATATATTATTTTAAATTTGTAAATTCGGTCTGCCCTAAATTCTGAGAAGCGACGTTGACTAACTAAGGTTAGTATGATGTTTCTCAGGAAAAACTCGTTCGATTTGTTGCATGTGTTATAACACTATGACAAATTGTGTAGTCAAAAATCAATTTTTTCTCGTTATGTCTGTCTTCAAGCTAAGCGCCTCGATAGGGGACTGTATCAACTCATGATGACGGTGAGACGGGACATGCAAAAAAGCGCAGTCATCACTTAAAGTGAGTTAGGTATATCTAGACAGATAATGTACGGAAAAAATGATCTTGATTACATGGATTTTTCGCCTGTGTTATAGCCTGTGATATATTGGATTGGTTTCATTCTGGGGTAAGTCTACTTATAACTAGGTTGATATGGTTAATTCAAATGGACCTTCAGAAATATTTATGCATAAAGGTTATTGTAAATTAAGCAATTTTTATTTATTCCTTTTCTTTTTAAAATAATTGAATTTTTTTCCAGAGATATTTATGCTTTTTCATCTCCGACATTGTCATTTGTATAATTCTGTGTTTGTGTTTTGTAAAATTCATATCCTATCCTAGAATTATCTTTTTTTATCATATCCTATCCTAGAACTTTCTTTAATTGTTTATGCATAAATATTATTGCAAATTAAGCAATTTTTAACTTTTTTTGCCCAGATATATTTTTGGTTTTTTTCAATTTATTTTACTCTAAATATCAGTTCATTAATTTAAATTTGTAAAATCGGTCTGCCCTAACTTCTGAGAAGCGACGTTGACTAACTAAGGTTAGTATGATGTTTCTCAGGAAAGACTCGTTCGATTTGTTACATGTGTTATAACACTATGACAAATTGTGTAGTCAAAAATCAATTTTTTCTCGTTATGTCTGTCTTCAAGCTAAGCGCCTCGATAGGGGACTGTATCAACTCATGATGACGGTGAGACGGGACATGCAAAAAAGCGCAGTCATCACTTAAAGTGAGTTAGGTATATCTAGACAGATAATGTACGGAAAAAATGATCTTGATTACATGGATTTTTCGCCTGTGTTATAGCCTGTGATATATTGGATTGGTTTCATTCTGTGGTAAGTCTACTTATAACTGGGTTGAAAAATTGCCTAATTTTTCTTTTTAAATTTTTTTATTTTCTTTTTTAAATATATTATTTTAAATTTGTAAATTCGGTCTGCCCTAAATTCTGAGAAGCGACGTTGACTAACTAAGGTTAGTATGATGTTTCTCAGGAAAAACTCGTTCGATTTGTTGCATGTGTTATAACACTATGACAAATTGTGTAGTCAAAAATCAATTTTTTCTCGTTATGTCTGTCTTCAAGCTAAGCGCCTCGATAGGGGACTGTATCAACTCATGATGACGGTGAGACGGGACATGCAAAAAAGCGCAGTCATCACTTAAAGTGAGTTAGGTATATTTAGACAGATAATGTACGGAAAAAATGATCTTGATTACATGGATTTTTCGCCTGTGTTATAGCCTGTGATATTTTGGATTGGTTTCATTCTGGGGTAAGTCTACTTATAACTAGGTTGGTATAGTTAATTCAAATGGACCTTCAGAAATATTTATGCATAAAGGTTATTGTAAATTAAGCAATTTTTATTTATTCCTTTTCTTTTTGAAATAATTGAACTTTTTTCCAGAGATATTTATGTTTTTTTTTTTTTATCTCTTTTTGACATTTTAGGAATACCTGTCCTGTAATTATATTAAGTGATGCCGAATTTAGGCTGATACTATTTAAGGATTGTGATTTTTTTTTATTAGGAAATGCGAGAATGTTATCCAATTTGTCATGTTCCGGTCATGAAAAATTGGATAATTATCTATCTTTTTCTTCTGTTTAAATGTAACCGGATGCACTTAAACAGAAGGAAAAAATCGTGGATTAGGCCTATAGGGGATACCACGTAAAAAAAAACGCGCTGATGTATCCTACCTCAATGGTAGTGTGGAAATGGATACAAAATTTTTTTTAACGATTCTCTTTTATAGAGGAATTTTGGAATACAAATGACACTCTTGACTAAGAAAATATTTCAGAATATTCTGTATTTATTAGAAAAAAATTCATTGAAAATTGAAAAGTACGAAGAAAGCGGAATATTGTAGAATGTTATGGAAATTTTGAGGAAAATTGATACCTCTGAAGATTTTACTAAATAGGGGATCGGACTAAATTTTTTTTATCATTTCAGATGAAGAATTCTCACTTTACGAATAGACAAGTGAAAATGTTTACTAGTATGCAAGATATGAACGTTTAAATTTCCTAACTAAACAAAGAGGAAGATACCCCTTAATGATGTCATACGTGAGTATCGCCACAGAGATTATAGATTATATAAAACTTTGTTTTGCTATTACTTTTCAATTCAATCTTTGATTGCTAATAAATTCTTCGTTTTTTAAATTTTAATTTCGCTTTCAAATATTATCATGGTATCAAGTCTTGTTTCACATTTTTATGGGAAATATGGCCAATTCGATATCAGCATTATCCTCTATTTTAAAAGGTAAGTCATTTTTGTACGATAATAAAATGTCGGAAAATAATAAAAAGAAATAATTATATGAGAATTTAAAAACAAATGTAACAATTTATGTTTCAAAAAAAATATATTTGTTCACACGCTTCTTCTTATCGTGGTTGAATCTAATATCAAAACTCAGCTCACATGTTGTACTACAACTACAATTTTTAATTTTAAAACATATAGAATTATTTAAAAATAAAAAATAAACTTTCTTCTATTCCATATTTTACAAATTATTATAAAATTTCTATATTAAAGAAAAATTTAGCTAAATTTAATAATATATATTCCCGGAAATAAAGAATCGAAAAATTGTTGGATCGAATAAAACATAGGTAAACATCACTATTTACACGTGAGAGCGCAAATTATCTTGGATATATTATATAGTATGTATTATATACAGGTATTGTGTATATTTTAAATTTATACGTTACATATATTATGTGTTTGTTTGTTTATGTTTATTTACCTTTATGATGTAAAAAAAAACGAATATGTAAGCAACACTGTCTATACATGGTATTTCAACAATTAACTAAGTCAATTGTTTGTTTCTACTTGTTTAACTTAAATTTTTTTCTTAACATTTTAATAAAAACATTGATTAGAATATACGTTTTTACTAAGGTGTTTGAAGACGTTAAATTTAGTTTGACAGTAGCTTGGCTAAAATATCACAAAACAAATATTTAAAAAGAAGAGGTGATGTTTTGGGGAGTATCTTTTAGAGTAGAATAGTTTAAAAGTCGTTTTATTTAAGAGGGTAAATAATGGAGTAGAAATTCAAAAGGTAGAATGCTTTTTACGCCGACTAATAAATTGACAGTATTTACGTTATTTTGATAAACTAAAAGTTATATTATGTTATGTTATCCTTCACAAACTTTGGACACAAAAGATTGTGAAGGACATACATTATTATATTTCTAAACAAAAAGAATAAATAATTAATAGCCAGAAGGTTGTAAGTAATACAGGTACCTAAATAATATTTCATACCCACCAAGAGTATGTAAGTAAATAGATTTTAATAATAATAAATTATAATATGTTTTGTGTGGTAAATAAACAACAAAATCAAATGAAAGTCAAAGGATATTTTAATGAAGGAACTATACAAGAACGGTGTTCCTTACCATACCATTATAACGTATGTATTTCATGAATGTACAAAAGTATTCAATAAAATCCAATCCATCATAAGAAGCCTTATTGTATTTATAAACAACATTATATTACAACCAGCAAAAGCAAGTTGCCAAAATAGTAATCACGGAAAAAATTGTATCTTGTCTCTTTCAAAATTTTTCTTTGTTGTGTGTACAATGCAAGTTCTTGTGTGTTATATTTGATTTGATTCAAATCACTTAACTGTTATATATTCGCTTTTTCAACTTGTAAATATGTGTTCAAATAATAAAAGCGTTTTGTTTCAAAACACCCACAGGTTTTATTTCTACACGTTTTAAACGACATACCCATAAAGCGCTTAAAACGTTTTTGAACTAAATCAAATCGTTTGTAACACAATAGAATTTGCGAGTGTGAAAATTTTTCAGGTTTACAACAAATTTTGGTTAAAAAAATGATATTTATTGTCTCGGGAATAAAAGTCAGATATAGGCACAAATAGATATACTAGTTAGATTAAAATTGATAGCAATTGACTACTTGAAATGATACTCTATCGAATTTCACAAATTGTGGTTCAAATTATAACAATTAGCACCTTGTATGGTCAATCAAGTGAGTCGATCATAGCGATAGATGCGGACAAAATTTCGTTAAATCATGCTCACGTTCTTATTCTTACTTTTTTCAGCCGATCCAAAGAAAACAAATAATTCAATTTATATTGAAATTTTTATATAGGATATATTTTCCACTTTAAATTCTACTTTTTTATAAATAATTAGCTTCCAAACGTATTAACTAATGTTCTAAGAGCATGATTTAATATTGCCGTCAAATGTCGTTTTTATCGCGCTCTCTACGACAAAAAAAATGTTCAAAAAAAATTTATTATTATTATATATTGTCTTTTTATTATTATTATATATTGTCTATTATTTTTTTTTGTCTTTGGTATTACTTTTAATTAGATGAAGACTTCACTTCATTCAGAAACATAGAGGTAGTTAGCTCAAGAACACATTTGCAAAACATTTAAGTTTATTATTTTGCCTGTTTCTTTACGGTATCCTTATTATTACAAAATATCGATTTGTAGACGAACGGGATAAACAAATATCAGGACATATAACTCGGTTTAATTATACGAATAATATTTTCAATTGATTATTTTCATTTAATGTTCATTTTAATATGAATCGCAGTATTCCTGAAAATGTAATACCAGTATTTTAATATACCTCTACATCTTCATATAATGTATATGAAACCCATATAATATGATTGTATGCATATTTGTTTAATAATAATAATAATAATAATACCTTGAACCTTATGGTTTTGTGCTTTATACCACCTACGATAGACAGTGCTCTGTTATCGTACTTAAGTGTGTTTGTGACTCATATTGTATATATAAGTGGTTTTAGTTTACTTTAATATTAATTTACAGAGAACAATTTAAAACAGTGTGTTTCAGCCAGAGATTTAAGGACCCTGTTCTAAGAGGGCTACTATATATAATAAATGTGATTCGATGAAGCGTCAATTACATAACTTTGAATCGATCCGTTTTTATTTTGAATGCGACGTGTACAGAATTTTTATGATTAGTAGCAGAAACAAAGCAATGAAGTTCGAAAAAAATTAAACAGTGAGCATTCGAATTGTTAGAGTGTCAAGCAATTTTGTAACCTTAATTGATTTATGACCTTAAAAGAACTGGTCTGGATATAAATTATTATAAATTTTTCTAGTTTCATTTCGTAAAATACCGATATATCATAGAATGATCGATATGAAAATGAATATATATATATATATATATATATATATATATATATATATATATATATATATATATATATATATATATATCTTAAGCTGCTTTTTGACGCCATTTTTCCAATATAGTGGTGCAAGCGGAAAGGATACGAGGTAATAAAGTGGAAATTCGATAATAGCACCTCAAAACCTATAAAATCACTCATTTTCAAAACTCCCGGAAAACTTTCCAGATAACCCCCTTTTTTTTACCAAATAATTCGAGATTAATGGCATAAATTTCTACAATGAATTCTACAATGGCCTTTATTGTAGGATCTGTGACACCTTGTAACATATGGTATAGAGAAGTATATAATATTTGAACTATAATATTAGGGTACATGATAATAGGTATTTCGGTTGTTTAAAATAATAGTAATCTCATTGTTTTATTATCTACGTATGTTTACAACGTAAACAATAATAGTGTGTATGGCAGCTTAGAGGTCTTTCAACACAAAACAATTCTAGGTACCTGGTGCTTAGTTTGAAATTAATTTAACACAATTCACAAACTATTAGAAATTATTCTATAAATCTGGGCTCCGTCTAGAATCACATTAAACTGTTAAACCGATTGTACCTTAAAATATAAAATTGGGTCATTTTAAAAATCTCAGAAAATGAAACCATGGAGAATGTGCATTTAAACATTCATTGTACTGTTAAGTAATTTAATGAAAATACTTCAGGTCCTAAGATTTTGACAAAAAAACATCAATAACCCGACTATTAAAATAAAAACTGCAAAGAAAGAAACAAGTTCAGTAGTTTACATAGCGACTTTGACAATCGGGGCCATTATTGGAAAGATATGACCCGGTCTAAAATTTATAGGACCGACTTTAAATTTTATTTATGTTGATACTCTGCTCGATAGGATTGGTTAAATTTTTCTTATTAAAGTATTACTATTTCGTGACAAAACTTCGCCAGTTTCTTTTCAAACACCTATCTTATGACACTTGAGTTTTTAAGATAGATACAACGGCAACTCACCTGTCGAGATACAGTGAGCCGTTGGGAAGAAACGATATAATAAAAAAATTTACAAATAAATATACAACATATTGATTGATAAAAACATAATGTACTATAAACTTTAAGATGAAAGGAGCACATTATTCAATCCGATTGATTCTTAACATATAATTTCACTTATAGGTATTTTTTTAAGCTCCCGGTAGCCTTTATTGACAGACATAATATATGCAAACAATTCATGAACACGTATTATTTTATTGGGCTTAAAGGTTTGTGGTAGAAAATTGTATAGTGCGATCTAAAAACTGCAAAAATAATTCCACTTAACCAATTTTAAAGAAAAACAAAAGCTAAAATAAGTAAGAATTTTTCCACCCTACCAAAAAACGTTACCCTATCAAATTGGTTCACGTTAGAATTTTGTATTTACTTGTTTAAATTTTGTATTGTTTATTGTTAAATCCAGACATTGGCCATCGGTTCCCAAAATTCTTTCAAGATGTTAATTTAAGAGAATAATCCGCTATCGCAGTTAAAAAATGCCTAGCACAATTGGTAGTGTCATTAACAATTAAATTACCTACAAAAAGTTACTGTACCATATTTCGAAAAAACATCAAACACAGCAAAAATATACACCGAAAAGCAGAGGCCATTTTCGTGGAACTCAATTACACGAAAACCGATTCAGCGGGTGGATATTATTTGGTTGATAGCTTTGAAAATAATATATTGATCTAAATCACCGATTTCCGTATATTTTAATGACTTTTGAAACACTGTATACACAACTTGTCAGTAATATTCTGGAAAAGTGAAATATTCGTTCATTTTTTTAAGCTTTTAATAATGAAAAGGTGCGTATATTTTCAACTCATATTAAATCTATTGTTCTTTCAATTTATATAAAATTATTTATAAAAATAATTTCGTCTCCTTGCTTGTCAGTAGGTAATTTTTTTCTTAAGATTCAATGTTACTGCTCATGCTTCTAAGATTACAGCAGTCAAACGCAGACAGCAAAAAAAAAAAATGAAAATTATAATAATTTCAAAACAAAAGATTAAACAGGAAAAACAGGAAAACACTTTAAAATGAAAATAAATGAGATATAAGTAAATTGAATTGCGATGAAGAAGATTTGTTTTGTTAAATCTTCACACACATAAAATATAAAATAAACAAAGGTGCTTTTTAAGTGCTTTTAAATAATATTTTCTGCACGTACATAAAGTATATGGTTCGGAAAGCTCGATTTTTAATCCATGTAAAGTATTTTAAACGTGGTGGATTATAGAGAAAATGTTTTAAGTATTAAGACCTGTATGTCTAGTGACACGAGGTGTTTAAGTATGAGAAGACATTATCAATTTTCATAGAAAATAATATTTTATCATCAGCAAATATATAAAAATAAATATTGTTATAATTTATTATAGTTTTTTGTTCAAAAACCACTAAAATTTTTAATTGTATTTTAAAATTTTTAAAAATTTTTATTTTTAATTATTTTGCGATTGTAGAAAGGCTACGTAAACAACCTTATTTATATTAAATAATGCGATGGATTCATGAAAAACTTTTATCTTCATCGTCACATTAGTATTACATGCTTTTATTTAGTTTTACCTGTCCCGTTGTCTGCCTGTAATCAATACTCGCAAATCAAATTTGGTCCACTTCTTGGTATTTTTATACTTTTTGGGTCCTTATATAATGAGTTATATCAAAATTAGAGGTAAAAAAAATTTTCGGTAGAAGATTTTTTGCATTTTTTTTAAGGGGTACCCTTTGAAAAAATCGAGAAAAACTAAAAAAATATTTTGTTTTTTAATTTGATGAAACTCGGTCGATGGGGTAATTTTGATCCAAAAAGTATAAAAATCAGGTTAATTTAATGATTGGATGCAGAGTTTCTGAGATATCGCAATATTTTGATCGATTTTAGTCTGTATCTCAAAAACTATTTGACCAGTCAACAAATGCATTTGCCCGATTTTTGTACTTTTTGGGTCAAAATTACCTTATATACTGAGTTTTATCGAAATTGGAGATAAAAAATTTTTTTTTGATTTTTTGCATTTTTTTTAAGGGGTTTGAAAAAATCGATGTTTTAAAGATGGTCATTTTGCCATATTCTAGGTAGGATCTTTGCATATTTGAAGAAATTTTTTCAAAATTCCATTATCAGTACAAAAGCAATAGCTCCATTTCCTTTGACAATTCGCTAATAATGATATTCTTTCGTTGTAACTGATATTTTGTTTTTTATTAAACAATAGAAATCTCATTATTCTTGTATGCCTATCAACCGTCGTATAAATACCAAGAAACCAATTCTAAAATTTGTTTTTTTTACCACTATTGTGTGTATACACTGAATGTGTTCCGCAATATTCACCAGTAAACTGGCCAGTACTAATGACGTCATAAGCCGACGCCATACTGGTGAATCGTTCCAAAATATACTGGTCAGTGCATGAACAATAAATAAATAAACTTCTTGCACAAACACCCGGTGAACAAATGTACACTGTCATGCTCGTTTTACCAGTACAATATGGCGTAGTATACCAGTACAATATGGCATTTGGACGTCATGAACACTGGCCAATATACTGGTGAATATTACGGAACACACCCACTATTTACACTATCCGTAAAACAGTGCAAGTAAAAAGCGATTGTCTCGTGGCACTATGATAGCACTATATTTTTGTAATAAGCTTCTACACGTCATATATAATTGTATGTAGGCCAACCACCACCTTTACCATAAGATTAAGGAAAGCCAGTGTTTTGTAATAAATACGATGACTATAAGACGTATTGTTTACACAAAATCAATGTAAAAAAAAGCCGGTGCCAATATTACTATGACACATCTTATGTCACGTGGAAATAACACTTTCAACAATAATAAATATACCTAATATACATTTATCTTGTATTTGAGAAAAGAAGTATTTTTTTGGTTCATAGTTGCTGTGACTAGGCAGTACAAGCTTTGTACGTAATTGGAAAAATCACTAATGACTTGATGTAATCCACATGGAAGCCATAAGTAGATTTGAATTTTTAAACAATAGCATCTGCCTATGGAATAACTAGAAAAGGCAGGTCCATTTTTCATTAGCCAGCTTAATCATATATTTTAATAGTTTTGTTATAAAATACTATGGTTTCTTAATATCGATCTTTTCATTCAACGTCTGCTGAAACTCAGTTTTTATGCTTGTTATCGTCTTTATATTTAGAATTATTGGAGATCGTATGATAAAATAATTTTTTCAAGAGTCCTTGGTCCTTCGTTAATCTAACTTTCTTCAATTTGTGTCGAATTTTTTTAAATATATACACATTTTGTACATACACGATAATCAAATTCAAATTGAAAAAATCGTTTTTTCTTGAGATAAACAGAAGATTGTCAGGGCTGGACTTGTTGTTTGATCATATAAGAGCGCCTTGACCAATTTTTCGAACAGAATATCGACTTTTCATGACAAGCAGGGAATATTTTTTATGTGTGGAAACTCTTTAAATAGCGACATTTGCTTTCACCAAGATCGAAAATTTGTAATTTAATGACAAGCTTAAATTAAACATCAATTTTCAGCTTGTTGCCTAATCAAAAACATATATCGTGAAAGAGGTTTTTGAAAATTTTTTGATATAAAAATATGTGTCAGATTCATTGTAATTCAAGCCACATACGAAATTTTAGCCAGTTATCAAAAACCATGAAAAACAACATGAATTTCCAAAGAGCAAAATAGTATGAACGACCCATAAAGTCTGTTGAAAACGAATAAATCCGTAAAAATATTACCTAAAGTGGTTAGAATTTTCTGTGATTTGTTTCTTAATTTCTATGTAATAAATTTGTTTATACAGTGAATGTGATTTTACGAAGTATTTTTACTGGGTTTCTTAGGAAATACCTTAAATATCGACACCGTTCATATTCATATTTGTTGAGTCTAGACATTTAAAAAATTGCTTGATTTCCACCTCAGTCATTGACATAATAAGAACATAAAACCAAATAAACGTATTATCTTGATGCTAGTCAGTAGGTTATATAAAAACGATCTTTTTTTATTGACAGGATGAATCAGCTTGATGGAATTTAATTTGACTTGACACATTTGAATTAGTTTGATATTGGCTTAACACAATTAGGTGACAAGTTGAGCAGAAAATTGGAATTATTTTCCACATATATGGGTTATTTATTTTTTTCGAGAAAAAACATTCTCAATTTTCTCAGAATTATAAATCAGGTTATAACATAAAATTCCCAAAGGAATTTAAATAAAATATTTTATCTTAGAAATCAAATATGTCTGGATTCACATTTTCTTTGAACACAAAGTATGGTTTTATTTTGAAATATAGAGACATCGAATTTATTTATTAATTTTTACTGTTAGCAGGGGTTTTTGTTACGTTATCCTGGTTTATATTACTCTATGTTTGTTAATCCCCAAATTTTTGTAAAATATTTAGTAATATATTTGTAGCCCTGCAATCATTCTATTCCCTAATAGGGGGAAAGTAGGTTAACACGAGGTACTTTAACTTTGAATTAAAATATTAACGTCTCCTAAAGATATTCAACAACGTGGTACTGGTGCGATTTTAGCTTAAAATGAGCCATTTAAAAAAAAAAATCAATGGACTGAAAAATTACACAGGAAGCGGGAACCGAAAAGAATCTTTTGCTTTCTAGTTCACCTACAACTTCTCTAATCAAACTCTCACTTGAAAAGCCAATTAATATCCTCTACTCCAATCTCCTTAAACATATTGTACATTTCAATGGTATTTACTTATATCCTTAGGGAATTAATAACAGGACAGATTTTATTTTTAGTATATACGAACGACTGAAAATAGAAATCAAATAAGAGAAAAAAATAATGAAATAATAGAACTGGAAATACTTTCTTTTTTTCTCTTAAGATTTATTTATATTTTCTGCTAGTTTTAAAGATTTTTTTATTCTTTAAATTTCAAAAGTACTATACGCTACTACTACGTTCCAGTCGTTGATTCTTTTATGCATAGACAGTATAAAAATAAGTTGATTTTCTTTAACTAACGGAAGAAAAATATAAGTAAATTCTTTGCGACATTTTTTTAGCTCATAGTAGCTGACTTTTTACAGTTTATTTTAAAGATACATCAAGTTTGCGAATTATAAATGCATAAATAGATGCTTATTATTAAATAAAAACATGAATTAAAATATATGATAGTTGAATATATTTATTTTTTTTTTTGTGCCTGTTGCGCAAGACATCTATTTCCCTTATATATGATATAATCGCTTTGATTCTTGATACCTTTAAATTGTATGAAGATATTGGAGTTCTACGACAGGTAGCTTACCTCGAATTAAATATATTTTTCCAAATTCCCTAGTCGATAAAGTTCGTCCGACTGGCGCCTTTAATAGACCTGTGATGAAGGTTTTCTTAACGTGATCTATTGTGATTATATCTAAAAAGCAATATTCATAAAACCAAAACGATAAGAAGCAATATTCGTAAAAAGTGATCTGAAATGAGGGAAACGATTAGAACTACCTTAATTTTGAAAACAACAAGAATATTAAATCAATAAAAATCAAATCAAATTACATGATATTTTTGACCTCTGCAAGTGCTAAATTCCTACTCGTTGTAGTGATTGATTATCTTTTGTATTTTTCCAATTATGAATTTATTACTCCAATAGTAATGATTGCTTCAAACCTCATGGAAAAATTTGCAAAGTTCTTTTATGATTTGATATTTTACCACTCCGTAACCACTTCAATCAGATTTTTTCCTTTTCAAATCATTGAATACATTATGCAAAGCGTTGAACTAAGGAAACTTGGAAATATGCCGACAAAAATATGCATCACCACGTAAGAACAACTTAAAAGGTTAGAAAAAATTTGATGATTGATAGAAAATTGTGTATTCTTTTGCCAATCCCAGTAATGACAAAGACCATTAATAAAAAAAAAAAAGAAGAAATTGTTCATAAAAAAATAATCCAACTTATAACATAGTTAGTAAACTCCTCACTATATTAATATATAGTTTGATGTTCGAATTGGAGACGTTGATGTCGAAATATAATCTTAGAAACTTGTCACATATTACCACACAATGAATAACGATTCATCTCATCTTCTACATGTATACTTATACTTAACTTGCTAGTTGGTAGTTGTTCGAGGAGTTTTATTGTAACATGATGAATCAGTCAGTCAGTAAGTCTTTCTGTAATATTACTAATACCATATAAACTATGGTATATTATCAGTAGTGTAGCTGAAAGTTTTACTAAGAGGATTAATTAAACTTATTGCATTGCTATGCATAAGAAATTGTGAAACGAAAATGCATAAATAATTTGTAAAAAAATTCTATTAAATTTTATTAAATTTCATAGACTTATATGTCCATCCATACAGTTATATTAATTAAGTATCGATACCATGGAAACGTCTGAAATAAAACTTATGCACACTACCAATAAGTAAATATTCTTTGAATGAACGATATCAATACTGCATTCCGAAAAATAGGAAAAAGTATTTGATTACTTAAAAATTTTCTTCAAGAAACTTTAATTTAAAGTTTATCTTCAAGAAATAAGCTACCATGTTAAAAACCTATATCCTTGCAACTACTACTTCAACCAAACAAATGTTCTTCCGCAGAATTTAACGAAAAAACTGATCGAAAATTTATTGCTTACCCACAAATTTTAAATAAATATGTCATGTAAATTATAATGAATAAATGTTAAACAAGAGCTATGGTTAATCGAAAATATACAAAACGTAAGGTCACAGGTTATGCTCTTCGGATTCTTTTGCAGTGAATGATCAAAATGAATACTTTTTGGTCGAAACTCTGGAACAGAATAAAGTATTGCGGTAATTCAGAGAATTCCAAGTAACACACGTCACGATATCCATGTTGTCACTCTTAGTTTTGGCTTTGATGGTTACCAACATTCAGATTTATGCCCAACAGTGATTTTTTTAACGACCATTCATTAATTTTCAACACATATTTCCTAGAAAATCAATGGAGATAACCAGAGTTTAATTAAGAATGATAATTATATATGAATCATTTAAACATTTTGCTCATGAATTTTATATATAATGAAAAGTGCTCCTAGTTCAAGTTATTCCGCAATATAAGAGGCTGTACATTCAAACCCCCTATTTAGGTGAATTTTTCTTCCCACTCAAATTTCTTTTTGCTTGACCTGAAAAAATAATAACGGCTTTTCATAAAATAATAATGAACATGAAAACATTGACACAATTAACCCGCTTGAAATAAGGTAAAAAGCTCGATCCGTCTATATTAAATATGCCGATAAAAAGTATTTGTTTGTATTAAAATTATATTGACACAAACTATTCTCTAATTTTATATTTCTGTCGTTTTCTTGCTACGCTACTGATATAAAAATTCTTGTTACTCATTCTATGACTGAAAACATAAAACGATCTTCAAATCTTACCATGTAAGCTCTGACGTACAATAGAAGAAAACATTCAACTATCATATGAGAAGAAGAATAGTTTTTTTTTGTGTGTGTAACGTTAAACTATTTACATGATCCTTGACATTTTTCTATGTCATATTAACTATATGTAACTATTTCTATTCGGTATGGTTTTCTTTATTCTTGTTGTTATTATATTCGGAATCTAGTTCGGTCTATTATTATAAGAAAATTATATTGTACAATTTAGTTTTAATTTTAGACAATTTTATTTGAAAACAAATGAGGTTATACTGGGACTGCTCTGCAGTTTTATTTTCATACCAATATTATAAATGCAAAAGTAACTTTGCCTGTCTATTTTCTTGGCTTTCAAGGTTAAACAGTTAAGTAAAAAATAAATAATAAAAGAATCTCGTACTAATCTTATGGAAAATAAGTCTCGGCGTATTTGCTCATTCGCCAACTTTGACGGTCTATTTTCTTGGAAAGTTAACAGTTGAATGGATTTTAATAAAAGAATGCAACACTAATCTTATGGAAGATAAGTTTCGACGAATTTGCTCATATGGTCTTAGTCACGGTCAAACAATCATATTGTTTACCCGTGAGTGCGCAATATGGCGCAAATTATATAGTATGTTTTATATGGGAATATCAGTAATGTATGTGTGTAAATGTGTATGGAATATCAACTCAGTCTATACATGTTATTTCAATAATTAATACAGTCAATTGTTTGTTTTCACTTGTTAAACGTTGATTATTGTCTTCACATGATGCTTAGATCTACAAAATCTCACATTATGAGCAAGTTTGAACAAGACTTAATGCCCATATGATTAGTGCGGTGTCCATAAATGGATTAATTCAATCCTTAAAACGTGGAACAAGAGGTTTGTAATAAAAATATCGTATTATTTATAATATAGAATCTTCAGAATTTTGAATTAAAGACATTAATAAAATCGAATTATCTTTTATTTGAGAAGAAAATATTGTGAGGCAAAGCTCGGTCAAACGTTTCATTGATTGTGAGTTCAACAGTTTGACTAAAGGATGTTAGAAGGTTAACGGTCGTAAGGCCATTACGTGTTGTACCTACATAAAAACTAGCTGTGTCCGAGGTGCTTCCCGCGATGAAAAGAAAGTGGTGTTACCCGAGATTAAAAGAAATTTTGAGACTTTTTGTTGTTACTGTGTTAATTAATGAAGCCTCTTTAAAAACACGGTTCTTGTATGCAATGCCATAGAAACCGTGCATTTTTATACCAACCGGTATAAAGATTGGCCTATGCCATATCCTGATCCCTAAACTATCAATATTTATGCAAAAAATTATGTCAAGCCTGATGAAATTATATGAAATTTATCCCATTAAAATAAATTTATCCCACGGGAACCATATATTTTACCGGTATAAAAAAGCCTATCTGCTGTTCCAAACTATAATCTATCTCAGTGCCCAATTGTATAAAATCCGTTCGATAGATTTTTCGTGAAAGAGTAACAAACATCCTTGCATCTATCCATACAAACTCAAGATTATAATTTATATCAAATAGATAGAAAGGAGCAAAGTTTACTTAATGAGTGGGAGGATAACGTCGAGTTAAATAGAAATCAACAATAATAACTCCGGATGATCCAGGAGATGCACCCGAAAAATCTGTACTGCGTGGAGTATGCAATACCAGTCTACTCTTTTTGATATGGTCGTTTCGGGCCAATAAGCCACTTTGGACTAAATTCCTTTTACATACCCTCCTGGAATCCATGATTTTTCAAAAAATTATAGACGCATACATTTTGTCACTGAAGGATAGTGGGTGTATGGAATTTCAAGTGAAGTGGCAAACAGGACATTCCCTATCTATCTGGCCATGTTTAGCCTTGGCGAAAAAACCTTCTCGGCTCATTCTGAATTACAATTAATTTACCGTTTTAAATGAATAAACATTTATACAAAAAAATGGCATAAAATTTTTTTTGGATGTATGTATTTTTTAGCAGTTAAGGAAAAAAAAAATTGTATTGATTTACTAATAACTAGAGTGATACCCACCCGTTTCGCTGAATTTAAAAGTAAAGATTGATTAAGGTGGCTCTCGCTTATCCCCTTTCTAAAACACTCGAAATAATGGTAAGGATTGTTTTACAGAGGTAAAATATATGTATGGTTTTCTATTTTTTTAAATGTATAATAGTAATTATTCATTGAGTATATCAGAGAAGATGGCTTTGAAATTATTTGATATAGACTATTTTTACAGAAATCTGTAATTTATGGTAATGCCGAATGACTACTTTTACAGAAGTCAGTAATTTATGGCAATGTCAAATTAAGTTAATTTTTTATTAATATATCTTTATAAATTATATCTCATGTGTTATTCTGATATATCAGCTATATTGCTGTACAGTTTCATTAAAAACCGCTCGCTAATTTTTGAGTGAAAGCGTAACAAACAAACAAACAAACATGCTTACTTTCGCATTTATAATATATAGAGATGTTAATATTAAAACATAAACCATTCATCACAACCCAATAAAATAATACGTTAACAAAATAAAACTGAATAAAAAATCAATTTCATTAATCTGTTTTGCGTGTTTTTTTCTAAAACACATACATATAAAATTTTCTGAATACACATATTTCTGTATATTCAATAATGTATTTTATATGTGTTTAAATACATATATATGTTTTTTATCAACAAAAATTGTATTTATATTATAAACATAATAAGATTATTATAGTAATAATTTAATACAAAACCTTCTATATTAATAATACACAAATACAGATCCGTAGGGTTGATGGTACTTAATAAGGGAATCTTACAAAATTTAAAAAACCCTCGATAAAGTTTGCTCGTATGGAACCCTAAACTCGCACTTGAAATATTTAACACCCCTTGTTTTTAGTTCGGTGGATAAAAACAAAAATTTTAATGGAAAAAAAAATTGTCCTGTATGTGAAGATGAATATGAACCACAACTTCCAAATTCAATGAATAACTTCTGAATTATAACGTATACTCAATGTCACAAAAAATGCTCGTTTTAAAACATTCTAAGTGTTACTATTATAACATAACATATGATGAGTACGCTTAGAATGTTTTAACTGTGGCACTTTTTTTGACAGTGAGTGTACGTCCCAAAATTACCGTAAGATTTAAATTTTACACCATTTGTGCGACAAATCGCCCAAGTCTTGTGACCGTTGGACATTTAAGTGCTTAATTCTTTTAAATCTAAAACTTATATTTACAACCCTGGCACCACCCACGCCTTGAGGGATTAAACTTAACGCTGTATCTACGAACTCAAGTCTCATTTATGCAAAATGGTCAAAGAAAAATTTGACTAAAAAGTTCTTAAAAGCCAGCAAAGCTTTAGATTTTTTTCCACTAAGCTTTTTTTACCATATATTATTCCACATATAACCTTATATATCATTCTTAAGGAATCCATAAAAAACTTTGGAAAATTAAAAACCTGTGTCTTTAATCAAAATATATCAAAATATAAAGCTTTTAGCGTTCATTTTAGGATACCGTTTTCAAAATACAATGCAAGAAGCTCCCTAATAATACAATCTGTTTAGATGAAAGTTATGTAGGCAGCTTATAGATATTTCATTAAACAAATATTATCAAAAAGCTGTATATGCTCCAAAACACACTTTTACGGGGGGACGAATGACCTCTTTTATATAGGGTAACGCAATGGGCCACGAAACGAGAGAATGTCATAACTAATGAACAAAGCCTTCAAGCCTAAACAAGCTTTGCCGACACGTCGGGAGACACAGAAACGCTTTTATGCACACTGTGCTTTGAATTTGGTGAGCTTTTGGTGAAGTTTTTGACATATTGACAACAATGTAGGCACTAATTTAAAGTAAGATTGAAGAGATTATGTTGTCCTTCTGCTTTAAAATTGAACCCATATTCAGTCATAATGAAGTTTACTCCAACAAATTGAGAATTATTGCAAATAGACTTATATTTTATTTGATTCTAAAAAATAATTTTTGTGACAGTTACACTTAACCTAAATTGCCCACTGTCAGATGATTCAAGGTGACAAATAAAACTTCAAGAGCTTTATAATAATACTTTCAGTGTAGCGCGCAGGCCCTGAACAAATAAGTAGACAGCTTGGTAAAAGAAACAGACAACCCTAGCAAACAAATTCATTTGATTTACTTCCAAAATATATATTATATAATAACCATTATAACAATACTCAACAATACGCAATAACAACAATACAAAAACGTTGGTACAATATATTTATGTGAATTACGTATATATATGTGAAATAAAACAATTATTTATTATTATTGCCAAACAATTTCATTTTAATTATTATCCATTAAAATAAATATGTAAAGGTTAATAATTATTATTTTATTTAATATAATTTATTATCTGATTTGGTTTGTTAATTATTTTATAATTATTATTATTTTAATATAAATAAAATCATTTAAAAAAAATTATTACAAATTTAAATATCGAATTATTGACATATTTAGTAAAAAAATACGATGTTCTTTTTAAACGAGTCCAAATAATGAAAAGCCTCTTCGTTTGGAAATTGGTTGTTATAAGGGGGGTTTGGGGTATAACAGCAGGACTTCATAAAATGAAATATGACGTTAAAATAATCCAAAATTCTCAACACACTTATAGCCGATGAAATATTGAATCCTTAAAAAAAAGAAATTTTTATTAGTATTGCTAAAACGCCTGCTTCAAAAAATTGGAAATTTTTCAGGTTGCGTTCAATCGCTTTTAAAATACCCATTAAACGTATCCATAAACATAGAAAGCCAAGCAACCAAATGAACACAACCGCAGTGCTATGCAACTGAATATGCTTAAGTTGCAATAGAGCCATTCATTCATTCATTCATTCATTCATTCTAACGAGCTTAGAGCGTTCGAATTATTATTAGTAAACTATAAAGTTTAAGATATTTTCCATGGGTACCATAGAATACGCTCTTAAAGAATGTGTATCAATTTATGGAACCCTCAATATCCTAAGGCACTGCCTTTAACACAATATAATTATGTAATTTAAAATATACATTTGATCATACATATATAATTACTTTAATTATAAACTGAAAGTAATTAAAAGTAGGATGCTACATAATTACTGTAAATAATGAAAATTGTTATTATAGCTAAAAGGTGGAAATTATAATAAAAAAGATTCTTATTTATATGTTTACAAATAATTAGTATAATTTACAACAACATGTAATAATAAGACTTGAAAACTATTACATAAAAGTTACCATTTTTCCAGTTCTATGCGCAAACAGATTTATTTTTATCTAATCCATAAAACTGGCTGAATGTATATAGAAGTTTATTGAAACGAAAACCGCGTTGAGTGATTTTTGACAGGAGTAAAACTTATGAACCCACAGCTATTTAGGAAGAATAAAATATATATTTAGTATAATACACCCCTGAGGGAAACTTTACATACAAATGTACTTTTTAATAATTTAAGCAACATCGGGCTTAGTTAGTACTTACCATTTAAGAAACACACAACTACAAATAGCACCCGGTATGTGATACGACGCCCAACATATTATTTTCACCTGCCTATAAATTTTATTATTTTCAGAATATAAATGGTCAAAAAAACAAATTGTATTATACTTATATTAAAAAAAAAATATGGAAAACAGATACACAACGTATTCTGTGAAAAACTGACTATTAAAATATGGAAATATCCTCTGGAAAAAAGAAAAATTATGCAACAAAAAATATAAAACAATATTTTTTTAATCCACATGTGTCAATATCATGTGATGACATTTGGGTGTAAAAATATGGTGGGTGGCGCCTACACATTAGTAGACATAGAACACAGCGGGTATCGAAAAGAAATAAATACATCGTACAGGGATATCAGAAAAGAATGATGATAGTAAACAGGATACACTGTTAATTGAAATTCATTCTATATAACTGTGATTTAAATATGGGGGAGGACGTTTTATCTAATCTGTTAATTATATAACATCCGGATTTGCCAATGTAAAATATCGTTCTTTCTTACCACGTTTTTTTCTTCTAAAGCTACTTGTAGAAATAAACATGATTCATAATTAGAAATTTCTGTTTTATCGTAAATAAAGACCAATTCGATTTTATAAAAATCATGGTGTTCGGCAAAAAATGAGTATTGTGTGTATAACGATTTGCAAATTTTGTGATTAAATTAAGTAAAAATTTCTTCAAAAACTAGTTTTAGAGATATAAATATCACTTCAAAAGCAGTAGGTAAGTATATTTTATCAAAAATTTTATTTCATTTGTGTGCAAGTCTACGTTGAGAAAACCAAATCAGGGAAAAGTTTAGATTAGACTAGATAAAAGCCCTGATAAGTGGCCATATGTTAAGTAATTCACTAACTTCTCCTTGAATCTTTTTCAGATTTTTCCGCTGTTCATTCTCGATGCCCAATTCTAACACCTCCTTGATTGCTGCCTCTTTCATATTATTTAAACTGTTTCCAAAAGGTTAAAATGCCATTTTTCCGAATTTGTCATTTGTGACCCCTATTTTTTACGGTTATTCCCAACAGCACAGTTTCCTTTGATGATGAGACACATAAGTTTTCTTTTATATAAACTGAAGGAAAGCAAGCTAGTAACGTTCTGTTAAATTGAAAAAACTATCAAATTTGCGTGCCGTGCTCCGTTCAATGTCGTGTCACTCAATGGATTTCCTATCAGTAGGCAAGTAATTCGTTTAAGCAGTACACTCTTTCTTGACATAGGTGCATTACACGTGAGGGTGTGCCAGATGCTTTCGAACTTACAAAAGTTGTATAAATATAATTTGATATATAGAACAAAATAACAAATGTACGAATTCTTTGGGAAAATCCCAAAATTTACGCTGATCATGGCACGATTTATACCAGCTATGTGATTTTTAAGTAGATCATCTAACTGGGCAGAGGGAGTTTTGTCATCAGCATCTCTGATCAAGTACACCATATTCATCTATTAACTAAGTAGGTCAAACACATTTTTCAATTGAGGAGGTAGACCTCGGTGATAGAATTGTGTGTGTGTGTTTGCATGCAGATTTCAGTCAGTATGTTTAAAAAAACAAATACAGTAATAATGTTAATTTAGATCATGTTCCTGATAACATAAATCACCTCATGTAAATACATTTTATACATAGGTACATGTATGCAGTACCCTGAGTACCGGACAAACCATGACATAAAGTGAATAGTTACTTGGATAACACCTCTCTCAGAGTGCGATGTACTTCAAAATGTAAAATTTTAGTACGGATATCGAATTATCGGATGTACTTTTCAATACAACTATGTGCAAGATTCGAATATACTCAAAAATTAATTGTAATATAGAATTAATGTTGGTTTTTTTTCTTGTTGCTGTTGCAGTTTTAGCATGCTCAGGTATGTAAAGGAAATTTGTTTTAACTATGAAAATGATTGATATAAAAACGGATTCCGTGGAATCAAGCTAGTAACTTCCATAGGAACTTGAGAATACAACCATAGCTGAAATGTTTTAGGCTTGTTAGACCATTTTTTTAATCCTAGCTAGCGCGACAAAGGAATCCTTCCAGTCAACTAAACATGAAGTACATGGTAAATGATGATTACATTTTATTCAGAAAAAATTCGAGTGCTATTCTAATTTATTTATTAAAACTATACTCCAGTCGAGACCATGTCTCCTTAGATTTACGGTATAAGTGGCTTTTCTGGTTACTTAATGTACTAATTTAAGGGAGGTCTTGCACTGCAGGGTATTCTATTATTTTTCTCCAATTTAGCTTGATAAAAATCTAGTTGTAATTATACCTGAAATGAAGAGGCAACAAAGTTTCAGTGAGGATCAAATTCAGAAATTTGTAATATTTTGACTTGAAAATTGGTTTAAGGGCTTCTTTTGAACAAACTCAGAATAATTTTTTATACTCTGTTTTTGAAAGGTTTATTTTAAGAAATATTACGCTGATCAAGGATAATTTTGGATGCTCTGACCGAAAATTTGCCCACAGTAATTTAACGTTCACGGAAAACAGGAAGAACACTATTTTGTTTCCTTACAAACTTCAACGCAGGACACTTTGAAAAACTAATTAATAGTAGCGTTTTGTTATATTAAAGGTACAAAAAATATTGGAGATTTGAAATCGTGGATTGATAACAGAATTGTTCAAGGCGAAACTGTACAAATTGAAGATGTGCCATATCAAGTACTTTTATATGGTATATTTCAAAATGGGATTCGTCGTTGCGGTGGTGTGATTATTAGTCCACAGGTGATATTGACAGCAGCCCACTGTGTTAGCGATTTGAAAGCGTTACAAATAAAAATTTGTGTCGGTTCATCAAATCGTTATAAAGGAGGCATTATTGAAACAGTAGCCGAAGTAATAGTACATAAAAGATTTACCAGGCACAATCAAAAAAATGATATAGGTTTGTTGATTATTTCTGGAAATTTGACGTTTTCAAATGAAATTCAAGCAGCCAAATTACCAGAACATGATATCCAAGCCAATGAAGTGGCAACTATTTCTGGATGGGGACAAACTGTAAGAAATAGACATTTGTTTATTGATTCCGTTTTACTAAATTGATACATTAATTATTTTAGGAAGCGAGTAAACTCCCCAAATTTTTGCAAAAAGGTGAAATCATTGTCATTGATAAAAATAAATGTAAATCAAAAGTACCTCTTTTTGATTCACGAGTAATGTTATGTGCCTTAAGTGTAAATCTTTCGATGGCTCAAGTATGTTCAGGGGATTCTGGTGGACCATTGACGAAAGATGGAATTGTGTATGGTATTACATCATGGAAATATAAAGGAAGATGTGCCCATGGTTATTCATTTTTCACTCGTGTATTTGCTTTCCGCAAATGGATTTCTTCAAAAGTAAATTTGTAATGAAAATAGAGATTTTACTGAGATATCGACAATAGTCGTATACGAAGGGTGTTATTCCGGAACACCACCATATCAACAATTTGTGGACCAATCTCAAAAATGCATCTTGGGTAACGACTCTTCGTACAGGATTTTAGATGATATTTTAAAATCTACGAACCCAATCATTAAATGAACACAATTTTTGTATTTTCGCTTAAAATTCGGAAACAAAATTTTATTTTTTCTGTGGTTTTCTCACAAGAGAAATATAATTTTAAGAAAAAATATGAAAATCGGGCCCATTTGACAAACCATTTTCCAATAATAACTATTTATTTTATTATTAAAGTAGTTCGGCTGTTTCTTGACTACTCATGTGATGGCCGAACTACTTTAACATTCACTAAATTATAATAAATCGCCACTGTTTTCTATATATGTTATCAACATGTTGTTTTACACGAAATCTATATAACCAACAAAAACAACAACATAACACAGATAATAAAGGTAAAATAGAAATGACAGTTGATGATCTGTTGTTATTTTAAAATATCCTATTCAGTTGTAGGCTGAGCCCAGCTTAGTTCATTTAACTCGATGTATATGATTTGTTCTGGTTGGTTTAAAGTAGTACACTAGGTGTTAGGTGTAATTAAAAAAGGATAATACTATAGCATTGCAATATGATAATTTCTTTACTTTCATTGAATGAAAAACGTGTATTCGTAGGGACAATAAAATCAATGCCAGCGCTTCCAGTGAAAAATTGTTGCGATAAAGGAGGCTGTTATGACTAAGTTGCAGTTCTTTAGATGTTAATGATATAGAAAATGTCAAATTAAAATTATTGAAAAACACTAATCAATTAAACTTAGCGCATTAAAAATTGTGAAAATAAGAAATTAAATTGCACAAATATTATTTTTCAAATGTAAATTATCACAATTATTTATTTAAATTCGTGAGACAAAAATATTAAATTTTCAATGTAAGTCATAAATGCAATTTCATACAATTGTATATGCATCCATACAATTCTATAATTAAAGTAGTGTATCGTTACTATGGAAACGCCTCCAAAAAATCTCACACACGGTGCGAATACACTTTTGTACAAAAAGAACAGAATATCTGTATTGTACAGTATAATTTATACCGGATTCATATAAAAACGGATATTGATGTTATCGTTGTGATTGAAACTAGATATTTAGGGAAAATTAATGTACATCCAAAAACATGTAATGGAGATTATGTTATAATATTTGACATATATTACCTGTATATTTCAATCATTTCAGTTTTCGATTTATATTTTTAGTTTTCAAAAATAAATGAAATGAAATAAATTACCCATATGAAGAAAATGTGATAACAAATATATAATATGATCATTATATGTATACTCAATGTCACAAAAAATGCTCGTTTTAAAACATTCTTAGTGTTACTATTATAACATAACATATGATGCGTACGCTTAGAATGTTTTAACTGTGGCACTTTTTCTGACAGTGAGTGTACTTCAAATAATGGTTCTGAATGAAAATTTGAAGTCACCGTCATACTATCTACGTATACGGGTAATACTTACCAAATATATTTCAAGCGAGAGAGAAAATGATTCTTTTTGAAAAAAAGTTCGAAAGGTCGAAAAAAAGGAAAAAATGTGTCAACTCCACCAGGTTTTGAGTTTCGATCCATTAATTGTCATGGTTTCTTTGAAATGCTCATCTCTAGGAAGCAACAAAACTCAAAGACTCATAAACAAAATAAAAAACCTGGCGTTTTCAAACAGCTGAAATCTAGGAGGAGAAAATTTAATTTGTATAACCCTAAGATGATGTTAATGTCTCGTTTCTGTTTTGAGTGGAGTCTAAAAAGCATTTCTGTGATGGAAAATTTGCCATAGAACTACGCGTATAACATATACAAAGTTCCAGGACCAAATGGATCACAAGATTTTCATTTTCATATTTTCGATTGTGCAGAAAACTTCCAAAACTTTCAAGAGTTTCTATGTTTTAATTGAAAACAAAAACGTAATTTCAATCCTTTTGCTATTGGAATCCTTAAAACTATCGTTTTCTGGAGTAAGATTCACGTTTCGAAAAATGGAACAGGAATTTTTCGATACTTCCGTTTTGATATACTTTAGATCTCTGTGTCAAAAATGCGGTAGGCACTTGGACTCTCATCATAAAATGTTTTTCTAGGATATGGTACTTACAAAAATTCTTGAAGCCTAACTTTCTGCCGCGTGGTAAATAAGCTCCTGAGTCAATGTGGAACATTTTCTCGTATAGAACGTATTCTCGAGAGGAAGGTGGAGATAAAATTTGTAAAAAAATGTGAGAAAAATTTCTGCCCCTTACCAAATATGCTTCCTAATAATCGCACAAACGTTACATACTGCTGGCAGACATTTCCCCTTCTCCTTCCTTCCAAATGTCCGAAAAAGTGGTAACATGGTTTGATTAATATTAGTCGAAAAGGAAAGGGGGAATATGTCTGCCAGCATTAAGTAATAATTGTACGGTCGTCGTAGGTTCGTCGTTTTCGTCGTAGGAAAATATTATTTGGCAAAGAGCAGATACTTTTTTTGCCCTACTAATTTTATTTCCCCTTCCCCCCTGTCCCTCCGTCTCAAAAATATTAGCTCTTCCATATGTAAGTCACGAGCTTATTTACCACGAGCTTGTAATGACCATAAAAGTGAAAAACCATTTCAATTTAAAAATGGTTACCTTTATTGTAGCAGATGTAAAATGTATGAGATGCTTGCTTTTCCTGTTAACGAACACCTTATCCACTCTTTTAATTACCGGAAGCATTTTACGAATTATATTTTCAAAAAATATAATTCGTAAAATGCTTCCGGTAATTAACAAAAGTTTCAAAAAATTAGTAAAATTTGAGGTACATTATAAAATTAGTATCCTAGAATTTCATTTGGATAAAATATCGTTTAATTAATGAATTGATCATAATATTTTTATGAATAAATTTACACATTTATATTTATTAACGTCCATTCAATCCATATTCGGTTTAAATGTGTTAATTATGTTTGTTTCAATATATAGGATTGATTTAATTTAAATGAATCCTTTTTGAACCCTCATCAATATTTTAATAATGACTAATATTGACGTTAATTACGTTAAACTCCTTCATATCGTAAATTTTCATGATAATTATACATACTCATACACTGAATAACAGAGAAATCGAGATACCAGAAAAAGCAGTGTACTGCGTTAAATCAGAAAAATCATTTGTGTTAGTTTAATAAGTGAAATTTAAAAAATTTTAAAAATCCCTGATAAATTTTTCGGGTACAAAACCGTAAACTCAAACTTGAAACATATCTGAGAAAACTCTCCATGAAATTATCTTTTTCGTACCAGCCTTGTCAAACTGAAACAATTTTGAGGATCACCGCCTATTTTTTAGTTGTTCCGTGTACGAAACCCTAAACTTGCCCTTGATACATAGCTAAGAAAACTCCCCATTAAATCACCTTTCAAACATAAAAAAAAATCAATCAGTTCATCCGTTTAGGCGCTACGATGCCACAGGCAGATTCGCAACCACCGACAGACAGACAACCACACATAGAGGTCAAACTTATAACACCCCTTTTTTTGGTTCGGGGGTTAAAAACCACCATGTATATAGTTTATAGATAATCATTCTGTTGGATTTCACAATCGTACGTGAGCTTACAACGTTCCCAAGAGATTCTTTTAAATTAGCTGAGTTTCGAATATTTCTTGCTTTAACGAACGAGGGTTGGAATGAAGCCCGCCTTGCATCTAAGAGCGGTTGCGGTAATTAACGTATGATGAGCCCCACTAAAATGATTTGAACATTTCTAATTATTAGAAGAATATATGGCGCGGTTTTAGCTCCGAAAAAGCTGTCTCGCAATTATAATAACCTATATTGAAAAAAGATTAATTTTAGAAAATTAAATGTTATATAATCAGTAATTAAAGCATCTTTTTTTGGAAATCAGACGCCTAAAAATATACTTTTTCTTGACGTTGGCATAAGTCTGTGAAGGTCTAAGTAAAATTAAAAGCGGGATAAATGGATAATGAATTTTGCAACGTGTTATTCACGTTCAAATTTTTCCTGGAGTTCGATAAGATATAGCACTTTTCACGTCATTTCGAGACAAAAGCATGAAAATTGGGCACACAAATGTGTGATTATCTTTATAAAAAAACAAGAGGTCTTCACAAATTTAAAGCGTATCGAAAATTTCCCAGGTGTACCGATTGAATTTTTGCAGTAGAAAAAGAATGTATGCACTTAAGAATTAATATATTTACCAAGTAAAAAGAAAACCAACACTGAAACATATAATCATTAGTATATTATTTTTCTTGTCTGTCAGTGTATTAGTCATTCTGAATTTTCCATTGTACAATTAACAATTATTATTTGAAGTAAACATTATTACCAAAACATGTTATTTGTTTATAAAATTTTGAGTTGGTTTAAAATTTGTACCAAACACAAATATTCTGTAATCATCAACTACAGAATGCAACAGAATATATTGTTAAAAAAATATCCTATGAATAATTGTAATTTCAACTTATTTCTTTTATTAAAAATTAAAAAAAAAACGATATAAAAACTAGCTTTAGACGCTTTTGAAAGTAGGTAATCATTTTGAAATCGGCATTTTATTTTCACTAATTAATGAGGCATTAATGATTTAAATGAAACAATAAAAAACAGGATATGTAATTGATGTTCCGGTACACACTGTAGTTACGTACGATGGAAACACATTTGAAAAGTGACCAATCTTTCAACTGTGAGTGAATTATAACTAAATATATACCCATTACAATAGAGGGTGTACAATATCCGTCTAAAGTAGTCGGCTGAATACAGCAGTATTTATATAGGCTGTTTTATGAAAATCGTTTATCTTGTGGTTGATATATTTTGAAGTTACGTTGTTGAAAATACCTATATTTATTATTTAATTTAAAAATAGATATAGTAGGACAAATATTTCGCCTTAAAGCGTGAGTTTACTTTTCCGAATTTTTTTAACGTGTTGAATTCTAATCTGAGCTCAAAATTTCTCTAATTAAAGTAATTTTTTTCCTGAAAACAATCTATATCATCATTAAAAACCATTCATTCTCCTTCAAATTGAATTTTGAATTTTTCTTATATCTTTTTATTTGTTCGAGAAATTGAACAAATGCATATTTAGTATTCGATTTCTTGGGAAAGAAATATATGGGGAAAATTCAACAAGGGTTTTGGATGATAATGAATTGTACTTTATGACGGCATAAAACATTTTTAGGAAATAATGACTTGTAACAACACTTTGACTTTAAATGAAAAATTTGATTTCTATATGTAGGCTCGAATTTCTCAAAAAAGGTGATGCAATTTAGTAGTTTTGAGCTCAGATAGCATAACCGTAACCTAACGAAAAGTATCTACTGTCATGATTTTTGACCAAAGAAAAAACATTAAAATTTTGAGTGTACAGTGTTTTCAGTGTCGGTTTTCTTTTAATTGTTTATGTTTTGATTTTCCTACCGTGACCACCATATTTGATATACATACGTTTTTTAGTTTTAAATAAAAAATAATAAATATAGAAAAAGGCATATTTTTATTTATTGAA
Organism: Chrysoperla carnea; assembly: GCF_905475395.1. Lineage (NCBI taxonomy): Eukaryota > Metazoa > Arthropoda > Insecta > Neuroptera > Chrysopidae > Chrysoperla > Chrysoperla carnea. The sequence goes on along the minus strand of NC_058337.1, from coordinate 105,838,352 downwards.
GTAAAAATAAATTGGAAAATTCAAAATTGATTTTGAAGGGGAATGCATTGTAACATGATTTCGAATACCTAGAAAAAGCTACCTACCTTTAATAAATACCTTTTTTTCATATTTAGGGTGGAATTTCTCAAAATCGTGATGTGATAAAGAAATTTTCAGGTCAGATTCCGATTGAGCATGTAAAAAATCTCTTATAAAGTGTACCTGTGCTTGTGCAGTGTTTTTCATAGTGTACAAATTTCCATATTTTTCATGATTTATCGTTTCACTCAATATATACACTTAAAATACACTAAAAACATGAATGTCTATAATAAATGCACACGAGTCCCTTGAAACAAGTCATTTATCTATGTCAACATGTTAACACTGTATACATACAGGAAAAACTTTTTCCAGATTACACTCACACACACATATATATAATTGGGGCTAGGACCATGCATGGTATTAGAAAGTCATTTCAAAATGGTCGGAAAATTGAGATGCTATTTGTCAAGGTCGTGCCTTATAACTTTTTCGTTTATGAAAATTTTCAGGCACGGAAACTTCGCTTGTAACAATGTGAATTGCGCGATAAATAGAAAATAGAATATAATTGAACAAAACGAACGTGTAATTAGTTTGAACCAATTAAACGTAAATATAAACGTTTTTCATGGACGAATTTATGTGAGTATACCGTAGAAATATGTGAAACCAATCCATCTTGCACTTGCGAATGCACTTTGCGAATAAGCAAAATTGCCACTTTGAAGTACAGAATGCTTTTTATTCATGATCCATTATCGAAAATTAGTAACAGATATATGAAAAAAAATCTAATTAGGTCTGATCAATTTATTTGTGGCATCGTAGTTCGTAAACTGATGAACTGATTGTGAGTTTTTGTAAAGGTAATTTGATCGAGACTGTTCTTAGCTATGTTTTAAGTGTAAGTTTAGGGATCCGTACTCGATAATAATTAGAAAAGAGGTGATAATCTTCAAACGGCTGAGCAAATTTTCTTGAAATATTGCTAAGAACACTTTCGATCAAACTACCTATATAATCAAAATCGAATCAGCTGTTTAGGAGCAACGATACCACAGACAGACACACAGATACACAGCAACATAGATACACAGACACGATAATTTAAACTATAATAATAATATCGGGGCTTAATCTCCATTCCTCAGACATATACGTCTATAATAGAGACCACCCCATCATTATTTTTATTCTTTATTTAGTTAAACTACATTCGACTGTATATAGGTATACAATTCAGTTTTTATAATGTGGGTGGAGTCGGTTACTTTGTTCTAATCCAAGCGACGGCAGTGTGATCAATTTACCGACCCATTAATTATAATTTATTAGATAACTGCTACCTGGATTCAAATCCGCAACCTTTCTGTCTAAGTAGTTGAACAGATAAAGGTGATTGAGCTTTTACTCGCTCGGCCACTTAGCCGGTTACGTTAGTTAATTACATCTCACTTTGTTGTCAGGAGTTAAAAAGACATTTTATTGATATTTCGTCCCTTTTTGTTTTTGTTTTAAATAAAAAAATCAATAGTTTAATCACTCTCATGAACCTAGACCTAATACAAAGAGTAAATATCCAATACAAAATGAGTAGTTTTACGAAATAAAAAAATAAATAAAAATTAATGTTATTTAAACACAAATAGCTATACTAAAACATGATGAAGGTAGATTATGTTGAGATAAAATGTATACAAAGTGTGTGTTGTTGATTGTATTTATTATATGTAGGTATATATATGCAGATTGCAGGTAATTATGTAGAATGCACAATAGGTGGTGATCCGCCACTGATTAAATCTATAGTTGTTTTATATAAATAAATGTCATGCATTGATATGGGAAGTGTTTTATTTTTTATCAACGATTTAAATATGTAGATTGGAAAATCACATGAGCATTAAAGTTTATCACTTTAGTGTCGATGTACTGCTAATGGGAATAAATATTAGCTAAAAGGTAATTCAAGAACGGAATACTGAGGTCCGATACAACATATACTGTCAGATATTAAGGCATCTTCTTTTGTACGATGAAAATTTGGCCTAACGAGCCGTTAAGGTTATTGAGGTGCAACATAAAAAAAAGGTTTTTGGACTTCGGCATTTAACTCTTAAAATGTTAATTTTTTCTGAAACATGTTGACAATAAACAATTAAATTTTAAAATTTGTAAATACTTTTAAGAATTTTCAACACTCTGGCAAAATATTTCTTTAAAGGATCAAATTTTGTTTCACTTTGTACGGGTTATAAAATATATAAAATTGTTTCTATTGTAGGTATACAAAATATTGGTATATATTTACGTCAGACGATTTGAGTATCATCAAAAATATAACAATTTATTTAGGAAATACAATTAAAGATGTCAAAATCAGTTAGCTCTCAAAGTATAATAATATTGTAAATAACTCAAGGGATAACTTGATATTAATTCACAGATAATTCTAAATTTTTTTTATACTTATTAAGAATATTATAATACAATGACCATCGAAAGTTGTAGTCGATTGACCGAGATAAACTAAATTAAATTCGTAGAGGTTGTGTTTTTAACAACTGCAAGCTTATAGACTCTTATCGTGCATAGAATCCAAAACATTTTGACACTATTGTAACAAGATAACATCCTCAACACGCATACCCTCCTATTAAATGTTTTCCTAACTAAGTACTCCTCAGAGATATAATCTAATTGCCCAGAGGTTATGAAAGCCATCACCATCAGAGTGAACGGATATGTAATTATCAATGGATTAATAATTGACTTTAATAATCAATATTTGAGGTGTATATGTAGAGTAAGTATGGTATTTTGTAGAGTAAATATGGTGCTATTATTGCAAGAAAAAACTAACTAAAGTAGAACTGTAAATATATGTATAAGTTAGATCAGAAATTTCCCAAAATGGGTACCTTTGTAGAAATTTTCCGTAAAGGGGGTACAGTGACACTTTTCGATATCCTAGATTTCTCAGTTCTTTATCTCAACATCTTTATATTAGTGTTTCTACATACTAATCTCACAGAAAAAAGTTAAGCCCTTAATGTGTGGTACAGTCTCGCACAAAATTAAACATGAACAAAAGCAAGATTAATATTTGACATATTAGACATCTTTGTCTTGTATACTTAGACTAGCAAATTGTTCATAGTTTTTGAATATTCTAGACTTTATTTAACTATATTGTTGAAAATTCAACGAATTTGTGTGATAATTGAAGCTTATAAAACATTTTGGTCATCCGTTTAACTTTGTTTTAGCGTTTTAATTAGCATTAAAAAATATATAAAATTTCATTTATTGCTTAGGTGAGTGGTTTTTAGATTGCTTAAATTTCGCACGAGATGACAAATTTGATTTACCATTTTAGGTGATAACCTAATTAATTATTCAGCCAAAAACTGAATTTTTGAGATTTTTCACGATTAAATACGTACTTTTGGATATATCAGTTTATTTCGGCATGGTAAGGCCGATATTTCAAACATAACGCGTTTCATCACTTAAATCTCGTTTGATTCTTTAAAGAATTTAATTTGATAGCTACTTTTAGTTTTTACTGGGTGAATTAATTGCAATTAGGCTAAGAAGGACATGTGTCTGATTTAGTAGCCAACTCAATAAGTGTGTGCATTACGTTTGGTTTGATCAGGATATTTATTATAATATAACATACAAATTTCGTTGTACTTACTTTAAATTATCTCTGTTAGCTTTAACTTCTGATAACTTTCACAACTAAATTTTGTTAAATGATAAAACAAAATTTTGACAAAACATACAAATTTATAGTTTTTAAAAATATTTTTGTATTTCCTTAAAATTCATGGAAAACTGCTTTGATTGAAAAAGTTTTATTTAAATAAATTACATGTTGATTTTTGGTGTCGTTTTTTTTTGTGTCATTTTTTCTGGTTTTACTTCCCAACCAGCAAACAAATCAGAACGATAACGTGCGGTAAGATTCAAGAAAACAAATTTCCAAAAAACGAAGTTGTATGATTTAAACGAATAAAAATGAAAGTGATGGCCAGTGATTTTTTATTATATTGATGTTTCAAATTTTTTCGCTAATAATAATAATCTAAGAGGGGTTGAGTGATCCATATAAGCTTTGATAGAAATATCCCTGAAGCTTACAATAATTGAAAAAATTATAATTTTTTTTTCTAATAGTGAGACACCACGCCGCCGGTATATTTGACAACACCTAACATAATTTCGTATTTATATGACAGTTTATCTTGTTTACTATGTTATGAAGTAAGACATTATCGTTTAGTTTAACTTTAAATAGGTGGACTTTCAAATATGTCTAGACATTTGTGAAATATATCATTCCTTAATTGCTTTAAATATCTTGTTCATTCACCTGTCCTTCCACACAGGATGTTAGATATGATTCAAATCTTCTTACTTATGTAGAAAAGTTGATGAAAATGCAAGAGTATGAGATCTAATATTGGTTTTTTAAATTCCAAATAAAATATTTCTTACAAGAAAAAATAAAAATTCTTAATTGAAAAATCAAGATAGTTTCACTATTTATGTTTCAAAAGTAATATTGTTCACAAGTTCACGACGGCTTTTCTTACAGGCCTGTATTTTAGTGACAATGTTTTGGAATTTAACAGTTCTATGGTCTGAATCACTCGTTGAATGTTAGCTTTTCCATTTTTTCTCGTTGAAATTGCAACTTTTATAATGTTTTCGAATGATAACGACAGTACAGAAGAATTTCCTCTCAGCGGATATATAACTTTTTATTCCCAGCGGATATGTAACTTTTTCACTTCACTTTTATTTCCAAATAACGTCGCTATTACTATTAATAACTAATTTGGATAGATATTTTATAATCCAAAAATGAAAGTTATTTTAAAAGGATTTTCATTATTTTTTATTTCAAACTAAAGTTTATGAAACATTTATCGGGTGGTTTTTGTTTGACTGTACATAGAAAATATATTTGATCCAGTTCATCTTAAATTTCTCTTTCACTACTAAAAATGGTATATAAATGGAAGTGAGATGTCTATATTCTAGTTTAAGTGAAATGGAGTGAGAAAGCAATATAAATGAATGTTTGATAAAGCCAATGGCGATAAAAACACTGTGTATTTGATTACAATCCCTATCCCTAAATACTATAAATGTGAAAGTAAGATTTTTATTTTTATTTTTTTTTTTTTATACTTTCACCCAGAAACTACTCAATGGATTTTAATGAAACGTTACAATGATATAGCTTATACATAGGAATAACGCAATAGATGTTTTAATTATAAAAAGATTAAAAAATAAAAATAACTTAATTCGTTTTTGTCACTTCACTGCGCTGTTTTTGAACATCATTGTAAAACATAAATTTAAGATTTCTGTAAAAAGAGTGAGCGGGATACAATTTCTGACCATTTATTCAACAACATTTTTCTGATATTCTCAATTAGTTTTACTTGTGTAAGGAAGAAAAAGTGAAAGGAAGGAAAATGGAGGCTATAACGCGATGGTCTTTACTTTTAGATCCAGCGAAGCTACCGAGTATTGTGCTAGTTTTTGTATAAAATTTATTGTCAAATTTCCTCTTGTTCAAATTAGTAAGTTAAATAAAAAGTTTTTTTCGAAAATCTTATATATGTACTAGCGGCCCCGACGGACGTTGTCCCGTAAAAACGTAACTCCAATTCATGAATACCTATACTACGTTTAGCCTGTCCGCTAAACCCATCCCGCTAAACCCCAATTTAACTCCTATTTATTGGAGTGGCCTGACCTTCGACCTTTGGCCTGACTTTTGATAGTAGAGCTCGCTGCGCTCGCATATGGCTCTAATAAATGCCTATTGACAATACCTGAATACTATTAAAAATACATAGTACACATAGTATACATAATGTGATATGATTTATATGCGCTCCCACCATTTAATGAAATTTCATTTTTTTGGTACGGAGCCCTCAAAAACAGTTGTACTGGACCAAATTGTAAATCTAAACCATCCACGAATCCCCTTGAACTCACACAAAAAATTTCATCAAAATCGGTCCAGCCGGCTAGGAGGAGTTCAGTCACGTACACACGCACACAAGAAATATATATATTAAGATGTATGTGTATATAAAATAGTGTTTAGTTTATACAGCTTTTATTCACACTACAAGGTCATCTCACAAAACTTTTTGTTTTTCTAAACATTACTAATATTTTTATTTGAAAAGTTTTTACAATACTGAATAATGTTATTATAAAACGAAATCTAATGAACAGGTATTACAGGATCATCAGTTCTTATTATTATAACTATTTTTTCCAACAAAATATTTTTTTTCCACAAAAAAATAAATAATAATTTCAAAATATACCGAGTGTATCAAAAAAATGTTCATGAATCTGGGGTAAAATGCTCCTTCCTGTGAAGAGATACAAACGTTTAGCATACTGTGTCGAATTTTCGAACCATTACTCTGATAGACCCGGTATACTTTCGATTAAAAAGTTGATGATAAATTTAAAATAGCACAGGTCGCAAAATCAAGTCTTGTGGAACGCCTATTATGCCTTGCGGTCTACATAAAATCTTCTTATTTCTTCTAAGAATTTTTTCATTTATTTTTCATTGTACTTTAGAAGTTAAAAGTGTCTCCAAACAAATAAGAAACTTGAATATTGCGTTAAGAAAATTCGTCATAACAAACAATCTTAAAACAAAGATACTAAATAACCCATATAAATTCTTATGAAAATACTAAAAAATTATGATGCACGACTTTTGGTTTAATCCAAATATAAATGATAATCATTTCTTCACCGTTCAGTGAATTTATCACAACGACTTGTGGGTGATCCATTAAAAAAAGTAGGCAGAAATTATGTGTTATATTGTGAAATAAACTCAAAAATAGGTTAATAATCGTTTTTTATACAAAATATTCTTACTAGCCGTGGTGGGTATCACTAATAATTTAGACTAAATGGCAGATCAATAATTTCATGTTGAAGTAAATTAAGATATGCTTTTTTTAATAGACTCTAAATTTCCTTTCCTTTTTGAAATGGAATTAAACTGAACATTTTGAAATAGAAGAAAAAATAAAATAAAATTTGAATTTATTTTTAAAAAGGGCTCATTTTCTGGTCTAACCTCAATACTTTCTTTGTTTTCTTATAATTTTTTAATAAAATCATTTAATACGACTGAAAGTAACAAATTCATATTGGGTCGTAGTTCTTACACTCCTAATCAGTTCACACACCAAATAACACATTGCATTAAATATTATAGCTCGTTAGTTAATGTAGGGTAAAATGTTTAAAAATGAATTAAAAATTCTCTGATATAAATATGATTTTGTTCCTAATTTTAAATTAATGGAATCATTTTTTGCGTTACCAAAACACATATTGAATATTTAGACTAATATTTGGTTTTTTTTTTTATTTTCGAGGTGAATGTAAAAATATCCTATAAGAAAGCTATAAGATCGTTTTATACAAAATATATATAAAGACATCTATTTTATTTTGAATGTTAAAGGAAATGATAATGGCTACATATAACATATACGAAAAAAATTATGTATTATAATCGTTTGCAAGAGAAATAAAAATGTCTGGAAGAAGTTTTTATCTTATGTTCTTATTATTGCCTAGGAAATCTATACACATAAATAAGATATGTATGTGTAATGTACCATAAGTGTGTTTGTGAAAAATTAATATCTTCACAAAAAAAAAAAAAAAAAAAAAAAAAAGGTATCTTATCTTCACAAAAAAAAGTAATTACCTACGATAAATTTGAATTTAATGGAAAGCCAAGTCGATCGATAAAAAATCAACATATTCAACCAAGAGTATTTAATTGAAGTCTTGATAAAAATTCGTATATTTGTTTTAATAACCATCGAAGGCTATGTCAATTGTCAAGGCTACATGAATGGAAATTTTTCGATGTATGATAAAAATTTTAATATTGATTTTCTTGAATCAAACAATTAAAAAAAATTCAAAACCAGATCAATTTATAACTTGAATACACAAAATGATTGGTTGGTACGTCGTGATGTCATTCAAGACGACATTACACTCTACACTGTTTTCGAAGTAAATTTGAATTGCTTTTTCAAAATGCAAAATACAAAACGAAAAAAAAAATTTTTTTTTTAAATAATACTTTTTTGGTGCAAATCAGGTATTAATATAATCTATAAACCAATTTTCTAAATTTAGAATAGAAGCCTATTAAACATTGAAATAAATAACTTAACGAATTACTAGTAACTGTCCTTCCATTTTGAAACTAAAATATCAATTTCAACAACCACGAAGTATATCTAAAAAGATAAAAAAATAACGATAATATAATGTAGTTAAAATTATTGTTATTTTTGGAGTCGGTGTCAGCCAAGGAAACAACTCTAGCAGAACAGTTTGCTACATTAGCTTGGCTGACACCGACTCCAAGAATAACAATAATTTTAACTACATTATATTATCGTTATTTTTTTTATCTTTTTAGTGCATATTAATTTGTTTTATACGTTTTTCTTTTGAAATCTGTTTTCTTTTTGTAAAAAGTTTTTTTTTTTAATTATTGACTTTGATCATGTTTCTTTGAAAAATCCTTCTTTACTATGGGGAAAAAATTGGATTCTGCGGTTAGATGTATTTTAATTGCTTTGATAAGTTACCTATATTAAAAATAATTTTTTTAATCGCTGAACATGCGAGCTTCCAAAACCAGGAAGAGCTAAAACCGTATAAAAATTGACATTTTCAATAAGAAAACCTTCAAATATGAATGGAAGTCACATAAATGATTGATTTTCTATCATGTAGAAAAATTGACAACGAAATAATGTTTATTGGAGCTTATCGAATGTAAATATCCTACATTTAAGGTAGTACCAGCATGAAATCACTTTTCGACAGATTTGGCCGAATTTTTTTTCTCGGGTTTATAATAGCTTTATTTATGAATTCCTAAAATTTCATAATTTTTGACCGTTTAGATCGCGAGATATTTAAAGACAAAGTTCGCGATTTTGAGGGTCATGTCCCATTTAAAGCATGTAAAATGTCCGGTCTCTCCAACTATTTTTTATGATATTATTATATATTGAAGAAAAAGTAGAAAAAAATGTTTATACAATACAATTCTAAAAAAAAAATTTAGAAATTAATTTTCACTTTCGAGATATTAATTTTGACGTAAATTGATCGAAATTGGGACGTTGGCATAATTATTTCCCATTTTAAACGGTCAAAATTTCTTAAACTTTGGGAATTAATACTAAGCATTATTAAATTCTTAAATTTAATTTTTCGTTAAATTCTGTCGAAAAAAAAATTGTACCATTGCTTTAACATATACCATGCTGGAACATCGTTAAATATAATTGGCACACAATATTGCCAATATTCAAAGCCCACACACACATAAGCTACTAACAGCTAGAGCAGTAATAATGACATTTTCATCTCTATTTTGACGCATATGTATCTAAATTATAATAAATATTATTTTACATAATATTATAATATTATAGAATGTCTACTAAAAGTTTGGGTTTTCTAACATAAAAGTTATTATCAAACAAATAACATTAATTCTCATAAAAAAATCTCATACTATTCATGAACTATTTGAAAATCATTTTATGACATCAAAAAAAAGATACAGAGAAGAAGAAAAAACGAAAACTTTACGAATTGTATTTTTTTCCAACATATTAGCTTTTATTATATTTTCCTTTTTAGATAAAATATGTATATATGGATATTCACAAATAAAAGTAACTCCGTTGCCAGTGTCGACATAGCATTCAATTTTCCCAATGTGTTGAGGCTGGATTCTAAAGTGATACAAATTCAATATGCCTTCCTAGGGAACGGCAAAGAAAAGGGTAGGCAAGTGACCAGCCCAGTTTAACATATGTTAGAAATTGGCAAAATATTGGAAAATATCGAAGCCAATGGGAGAGTCCATCACCTTTTCGTTTTCGTTTGAGTGTTCTTCACTTTTCTGTCACTCTAGTACAAAGGCGGTATTTTTAAAACTTCGTGGTTATTGCAATTGATATTATAGTGCAATTGAAGGACAGTTACTAGTAATTTGTTAAGTTATTAATTTCAATTTAACAGAAATTTGCCCTAAATTTGAAAACATTTACTACAAAACATTACTACAAATTCCTTCGAAAACGGTGTAGAGTGTCATGTTGTCTTGAATGACATCACGACGTACCAAACAATCGTTTTTGCGTATTCAAGTTAGAAGAAGTTGTGATCAAATACTTGAAAATGTAATGTTGTTTACATAGCGTTTTAAATGGCGTGAAGTAATACTTTCACAATACATTTGATTGGTGTTAGCTGTCACGTAATCTTTATTTTTTATAAAAAATAATTTTGTGTCTTGTTATCTACATATCATGATTAATCAATAGAAACTGTTATTCAAGCGATTTTACTATAAATATAATATATGTGTAGCTTTGATCGCTCATAACGCGAAAACTGCTCGTTAAAAACTTTTGTGTTTATGAGAAGTTTTGATAAGAACGATCAGAAAAACATTTTGAGGCAGTTTGAAAAAGTTTCACACAAAGACATTTTCCTAGTCTTATACTAAAACTATATTATAGTGGCTGCTTTGATCCCCGGCGGCTCGAAAACAACTCATTAAAAATTTTTGTGGCCATGAGAGCTTTTGAACAGAATGATACAAAGAATATTTTAAGGTGGGTTAGAAAAAGTTTCACAGAAAGCTATTTTCCAATCTAATATTGCAGAGCCCTTTCTTAATTAATAACTCCGAATCCATCTAGATTAGTTTATAAGCATCCAAGAAACACACCTGATACTATTTTTAAATGTCTAGCAGTCTTTCCGACCTTCCATGTATTTGACTAAGTTTTTCTAGTATTCCCTTTGAAAGTTAAATATCATTTCGTAGTTAATGTAAAACTGGTTTATATTCCTTTATTCCTTTTGAGATGTATCAACGACAAAAAGTTCTTAGCTCGTCACTTAAGGTTTTGAAGAACAGAGGCATCAAATTCCCTTCTTATTCTCTAAATACTCACATTCATACAAACACACACACATTCTAAGAAAGTACGAAAAAACTTGTTTTCATTCTTTTCAACGAATTATTGACATAAGAAAGATTCGTAATCGTAGATTTTTGTATATTCGACATATATCGTTAATGTGTATGATAGTCGTGTAGATATACTTTGCTTTACAAAATGTTATTGAGAATCATGCTGAGTTATTTTTATTTGTTTCTACATGTAATTCTTGTAAAGTTTTTAGAAAAAAAGTTGTATTGGCGAAGCAGAAAAAAATATGCAAAACTTTATATATATATATAATATGAAAAGTAGGTTTAATTTTTTAGCATGATCAATATATCAGATTGAGCATGGTGCAAATAAGAGTAACTCAGTGTACAAATATTTTATATTATTCTGCATTGGAAAATATACGGAAGAGGAATTTGCAGCGTGATTTTGATGAAAAAACAAAGAAATATTTTGGATAAGAACCTAAAATAAGTGTGGTGAAAATCATATTGGAAATTTATAGAAAAATGGAGTAAATTTGGATATTTTCGGAGCCTTTTCAATCATTAGTGGTCCCATTTTTGTTGGATCACACAGTAGATACTAATTATAGTAGTTTTTCTACATTCCCTAAAGGTAAAATTCTAAAACTTTCTCTAGAAAATATGATTATTATAAACAAATGAAAAAGGATTTCTCTACCATTGTGAACGCCCGAATCGATATAAACGTGAATAAAATGAATAATCTTTATATTAAAATGTAATAATTTATACTTTAAAACTTTCTTTTTGCAAATCACCTGTAGGTAAAAAAGAGAAGTTATAAAAAATTAGAATATGAAACTTTGAGTTAAGTTTTAAACCATGATATTTTTTATACAAAGTGCAACGGAAATCACGTTTTCGTTTTCGAAAAATATTTAACACAAAAATAATTGTTTAGAAATTTATTTGCTGCCATGCTTACTAAGAATATTCTATTGTCTTGCAACTAGAATTTCTTTTTATAGTGTAATATATTTTGCAAAAGTTATTCATTCCTTACATTATAAGTGTCCAGCGAAGTGGATAACGGCAAATATATAGCCTAGCAATTATGCAATTAATAATATACTTTCATTTATTTGCTATATTATTCTACAATTCTGGTAAAGTATTACCCGCTTCTAGTTAATGCCCATATTTTTATAATTTAATGAATTATTATGCTGCTATTTTTAACCAAATAAATTTGATATCTATGGTATTAGAAGAATTACTATAGTCAATCGTAGACTTATGATCAGTCTCGTTTATGGTGAAATAAAAAATTAATTGAATTGGTTAAACTCTCCCTTTATCGTCTCTAATATTCAATAATTTGTTATCACAGCGTCTGCAAATAAAAACCGGTTTATATCAAGTGACAACAGCTAATGAAATTTACTAGCACTAGTGTTTTCTCTGGTTTATATTTTGTTCAAAGTCTATCACCAATTTAAACTTTTATACAACTTTTGCTCTCCAGTGCATTCAAAGTACCCAATTCAATTCTTTTTTTTCAGTAACAAGAAACCATGTCTTTGACCTATTATAACTGAATCAATTTATTTATTTTTCATAAAAATTTTTCTTATGTAACTTTTTAAAACAAAAGGATGGAACGCTCAATAAAATTTTATGAAAAGAACTTATAAGTGAAGTAAGACTCCTACGTAATTTTTTGTTTTTATAAATCTGAATCCCTTCATTTTACATCTTTATGATACATATCGTATGGAGGGTCAGGCGTTGTACCTTGAGTACAATGTAACCTGGATCAGTTTTACTTTCTTAAAAGATATTGTTATATGTGAGAGATTATAAATACATAAAAACAATGTTTACTAACAAGAAGAGAAGAAATTGCGCGAATGATTGTACATGTGCAATTTTTCAAGTTTACTAAAATTGAAATATTTAAGTTTATTATGATTATGTAACTGCTTAGTTTCTTACAAGCTGAGTATTGCGTTTTTGTGCGTAAAATTACTACTTTCTGATCATCATTTTGTGATGCCTTTTTGCAGTTTTAACTCCTTTACTTCCCGGCTTATTTAGATCCTTAGCTCCTGACTTGTACGTATCGAAATTAGACACCACAACCCCCTCAATTTATTTATTTAGAGTAAACTCATCTCGAATCTATAAATAATAATTTGAAGTTCACAAACACTTTTTTGACAAAAGTTTCGAAAAATGTTACAGTTACAAGTTAAAACAACTATGGTTTGTCTTTGGTGGAGAATGCTAATTGTTTTATGCAGGCCAAGTTATTAACCAAGGGAATAGATATTGGTAAATTTTTATTTTTTTATTTCTGTTTGTGTTTGTATTACGTGAGAAAATAAGAGATATTTAAAATTGGTACCTGTACGAGTATCGCCAGAAGCTAAGAAGTTATATAAATGTAAATTGTGATCCAAGATATCACACCCTTCCCTTTATGTAAGTATATAATATTTATAACAAAGTTTTTTAAATATAGTTATTTATACTTTAAAAACTTGTAAACTTTGAATAAAATATTATATTAAAATTGTATATAATAATAAAATAATCTTATATATTATTTTCTAACTTAGAAAGATGAATATTACATTCAGAGTACAAGACTTATGAGAAAGTGTAGAGTATTTATATATTAAGTATAAAAGTTTCAAAAATATTTATATGTAAGCAAATAAAATATTTTTTTATATGCATTAATATTGTTAAATGGAAAAACGGTAAAACGTACAAAGAAAATTGTTCGATATAGAAAAATATGAAAATTCTTAACGAAAATTCCACTTTGAATTTGCGAAAAACTATTTTAAAGAAATTATTAAACCTTCCTATGAAATCTCGTCTTTAGCCTTATTAAACGAAAAAATCTCATGGAAATCCCGAGGGAAAAAATTCCATTGAAATAACAAGAGAAAAAAATTATGCAAAACTATATAATGTTATTGATGTAAATTATCTTACAGGGACTTCAAAAAATTTAAGGTAGCGGTTGAAGAGTTGTATAAATACCTACCTCTCTTTATGGTATAAACAAACAAAAACCCAAAGATAATATAATCTATGTTATCTACGCAAGTGAGTTTATGAAGTTATTTTAATATAAAAAACGTACCAAATTGTTAATACAGTGTTGGAGTGTTTTTCTTAAAAAATTTATTAGACATACCTGCAACAAAAAAAATAAAAATTATTAGGTTTTATTTTCAATACAAATTTTTTTTTATTTTAATATAAAAATATGGGATATCACTATTATGCATCAATTTAAACCAATAATGCAATTAAATCGATAATCTATTATCACCTAGCATCTTGCTGACGTATAGTTTCAGTGAATCCGAAAGTATAATTTTCTGTAGAAATCTTAATAAATAACCAATAAAGATCTGAATAAATTAACAGAATACTAATAATCAATGAAAAATGAGTAGATGACTGATACGGAATTTGCCACATAACCCATAAAAACGTACAATGTTAAATTTAAGTTGGTTAAAAACGAAGAAGTTACAAGCATTCAAAGACTGTTACCCGTCTCTTTCTCGAGCAGCAAAGTTTTATATGTAATCTCTATGTAATATGTTAATTAGAAGTTTTATACGTTTATATTTTGCGTACTTCTCAAGGTTTTCAAAAACCGACTAAACATTTCCGACCGTACTGTGAGAATTCTTTATCTGAAGTGATTAAAACATATAGTAGCTATCTCAATATACAGCAGAAAAAAAATTGGACATCAATGAGTTAATAGTAACATCGGATGGCCAACTATTCAAGAAGGGCTACAAAAGGTTTATTTTCTTAAAATTTAGCCGTATGTACTGAAGGGCTCTAGCTAAGAAAAAAAAACGTAAATGTACGCATAATATACAACTGAAGAAAAGTTCTCTTCTTTTAAGCCTTGGGACATTCGAATAAAAACAAAAAAACTATTTGGTTAATATAAAAACGAAACGATTCCCTCTCACACGACAAATGAAACTTTTGTTTTCAAAATGACATAATTCTTTATAAATGAGAAATGAATTATAAACAAGTAAATACAAACAATTGACTGAGTTAATTGTTGAAATACCATGCATAGACAGTGTTGATTACTCTATCACATTACACATACATAAATGTCAAACACATATAACTGATATCCCCATATAATACATACTATACAATTTACGCCTAATTTCCTCCCTCACGGGTAAACAGTGATGTTTACAAAAAAATGTTTCAAACAAAAGTTGTTTATTTTTTTATAAGGAATATTTTGTACATTTATACTTTTGTTCTATTTCTAACGGTTTACAATTGACCTATGTTGCTCATTTACGAAGTCGACCTCACTTTTTACGCCCTGAGTACGCTGTAAAAATTTCAACTTGATATCTTTTTTCGTTTTTGACTTGTCGTGTTGACAGACAGACGGACAGACAGACAGACAACCGAAAATGGACTAAATAGGTGACTTTATAAACACTTATACCAAAATTTTGTTCATCGCATTAATAGTTTTAAGCGTTACAAACTTGAGACTAAACTTAGTATACCTTAAATATTACATATATACATGGTATAATAAACACATAGGAGAATTATTCGTGTTTTACTATATTGAAATAGAAAATTCTATGCATTTCTCTTTCGATATTATTTTGTAGAAAAAAAGGTCAATGGAACTAAACTATTTAAATTTAAATGGAATTGTATTGAATGTGGAATAAACACTATAGGGATTAACTGTCTTACCCTTTTCTATTCGTTTCTCGGTTTGAATGCATTGACGAAAGGGAATCAAAGACGTAGAACATGAATTTACTACTAATAATAATAATAATTCATTTATGTTACTACTTGACACATATAAGTTTTCATAAGGGAAATGAATGTTTATCTTCGGGTGAACCGTTCGTGAACGATATACACAAGATTTTATGATAAATTACTTTTTTATTTTAGACAAAACTAGGTAGGAAATAAAGTGTTTCAATCACAAAGATACAAATATTTACTTTTAGTTTTAGTATGCGAAAAATTTTTCTTTTCTTGTAAATTTTCTTTTTCGAACTGAGTACTGAAAATTCTTTCTTCAGCTCCGGCATTTTAGAAACTTTAACTTACATTAGGGGAAAATTTTCAAAACAAATTAATATGCACTAAAAAGTAAAAAAATAACAATAATAAAATGTAGTTAAAATTATTGTTATTTTTGGAGTCGGTGTCAGCCAAGGAAACATTTCTGACTGAACAGTTTACTACATTAACTTGGCTGACTCCAAAAATAACAATAATTTTAACTACATTATATTATCGATATTTTTTTACTATTTGATGCATATTAATTTGTTTATTTATAAAAAGTTTTGTTTATTTTGTGATTTTTAGTGAATCGGAAGTACACTAACTAATTTGTCCCTAAAAAAACAATCATCGAAATCGGTTGGCGATCGGTGATATTGAGTTATTCGTCCTCTTGTCGTGCATACTTCATGCAAATTAAATACTTTTATTCTTTTTCTTTTATTTTATCACACGGGAAGCACCGGCTTTCAATTAGATAAAGTGAATCATCAAAATCGGGTCACCCTGTCGAAAGTTCTGAGGTAACACACATTAAAAAAATACAGTCAAATTGATAACCTTCTCCTTTTTTTTGGAGTCGGTTAATAAACGTCAACTAATAAAAGGTGCAGTAATTCGTATTTCATTTTACATTAAAAATATTTGATTTTATAATCAGATTAAACAACACCGAACTAGGTAATAAAATTATGTTAGTGAATAAAATTCATTTTCTTATTGTTTGCTCTAAATCCAACATATCATGTGCCTTCAAGTTAT
Organism: Chrysoperla carnea; assembly: GCF_905475395.1. Taxonomy (NCBI): domain Eukaryota; kingdom Metazoa; phylum Arthropoda; class Insecta; order Neuroptera; family Chrysopidae; genus Chrysoperla; species Chrysoperla carnea. Next base: position 105,821,386 of record NC_058337.1, on the reverse strand, counting down.
CTAGCTGCTGTCTATCGGTTAGTAAATTTGACATATTTGCTTCATCATGCTGAAACTATTCCATATGTTGGAGGTATAGATCCACAGGGTGTATAGGATGTTTTTGTATAGGTTCACATTTTTTAAGTTGGCAATAGTCTTAATGTTTGATAGTAAATTTGGTAGCAGACAATTGCTATTGTTTAGCTTGGTTTGCCATTTCAAAATTGAAAAGACTCACGCCAGAGTAACTAACGTTTACAATTTCTTTATTTTTATGAAAAATTGTTAAATTTTTTGATTAATTTCACGTAATGGACCTGTTGATTGGCCTCCATGACCATGAAATTTAACACTGTTAGATTATTTTCTTTGGGGATTTTTAAGTCAGTTGTCTACGCCAATAAACCAGAGACGTTTTCACACTTGAAAAAAACACTTCGGCGAGTTATTTGCGCAATACGACTCTAATTGTTGCGCCTAATGTAAAATTCGTAAGTCGTCGCAAGTCGTCCAATGTGGTAATTTGCACACATTTGCATCTACGTACCAGCCGCAGCGGCCACATGACCCAAATCATATTCAAACACTAATGGCATAATAATATCATTCCAACAAAGGTGAAGTTTCATTGATATTAAAAGTATTTTTCTCTGTTTCTCCACCAAACAAACTTAAATTGATGGTTTCCTTGTATGGAGCTAAGTAATAATGATTCCGAAAATCAAAACGAAATTTAAATGATTCTTTAGAGGTCAGGATAATATATTTACACCACTTTACTACCAGTAAAACAAACAAATTAGCCAAAAGGCTATTAGCCTACAACCACTATTAGACTAAACCGTGTATTGACTCCCTTATAGTAAAGGGCAAAGTAATATGGGTTCGGATTGGTGGATGGTGGATAATGGAACGAAAAAAGAAATTGGTTTCTGATTGGAAACAATTGTTGAAAATAAACGACAAGATTTGTTCAGTAGGTTAGCAAAAGTATTGCCTTTAAAATGGAAATTTGAGGCTATGCTTACAGCTCAAATTATTCCGTTAATTTTGGAAAATTAAAACAAATGTCGTTAGAGTTGAATGTTTGAGTAGATATTCAGCAATGATATACTATTATTTATCTTGTTTTGTGTACATTATTTATTTAGTTATTTATGTATAAACTGTAAGGCCGAGGACAAAGTAAGACGCAGCGTAGGAATGACACGCGATGCAGTTTCACAGTTTTAGTTGGAGATTACTGGGTAACGGGGCTTTTTGGATTTGGTGCGAAAATGATTTTGCATTGTTCTTTTACGGCAAAACCGCTGCATCTACGCACGAGTTAATATTGATTTTAAAGACAAGATGAGCTAGGCAATTAGTGTCTGCGGTCGTATATTATCTAATTTTAATATTGCTCGCAACAATTTTATTCTCAAATTTAATATCGATAATCAATTACCGAATTTCAATCAGCTCCATAAATTGCGGCAGATGTCAAAGAAATAAATTGTTGAGCTTACCCATGAATGGGAGTTTTTATTTATTTGAGAGACAAGATGAGTCAGGCTATTGTTTGCAGTGGGAAATTATCTCATTTATTAGTCCTCACGACTATTTAAATCTCAAATACAATATCGAACATCAATTGTAAATACACTCTGTATGTATACATACATATATGTTGTATATGATCTAGAAATTTACTTAATAATAAATTACGTCAACCGTGATAATAACGTGCTATTGACAAGATGTATTATCCAATTTAGTTTAGTGATGTTCACTTGTAACTGACATTATCTATCAATATAATATGTTTAGTGTTTAATTTTAAAATACATCAAACATGTATGTACGCATTTATTACAACATTATTTCAATATATAAATTAAACAATGTAGTTTATTAGAGCATTCCTTGCAAAGAATAATATGTTACAGTAGCCTTACGTAGAATTCAACACAACCTCCTTTAGACACATAAAAAATAAAATAATTAATCTGATTAAAACTAATTAGTTTTATCCTTAAAAATTAATCTAAATGAATATAGAAATGTTCAAAATGGGAAAGGGAGATTAAAGAGTCAATGAGTCAAAATAATTTACTTAAAATTTTTTTTTTAATAGTAGTCTATTGATTTGTTTATACGTCACCCAACAAAAATTGTTATAATCAATTATTATTAATATTTTTGTTTTCATAAAATGCATTAAATAGAACTATTTTATACAACCGTTTTGATAAATGGTACTTACCCGTCTCGAGTCAATACGTTTTCAGAAACTCTGAATTAAATAATTACAAATATTGTATGAAATTGGTGTAATTAACTAGTAAAATGATCTTGAACAGCTAAATAAAAATGTTGAATCAAACATATCTGATTTTTTGACGCTTTTATTTTTGAAGAAAAACTTCTTTAGGCACGCTTGACTTAGGGAGTAAACTTGAGAATGTATGATCAGAATGCAACGAGAATGTGTGATCAAGCTTGTTACGCAAAGAGTGATAAAGTTGAAAGGGATATTCATGTTAGTGAAGATAGAAAGAGAGAGAGTATATAAAATATTATACATTTACACAGAGACCCAGTAGCTTAACGGTAGAACACTATACTCCGACAACGGAAACCAGCTGATGAATATAAAAATTTTGTTTTTGTTTTTATTACTCAAGAATCTTACAAATAATATTTATGTATATACATGTAAAACAAGAGGGAGCTAAAGAAGTTTTACTTCTGTCCTGTGATTTGAACGTATGTGTGACATTTAAACGCAATTTTTTGTATAGATTTCGAACTGATCATTAGTATACGTGTTGATCATCAGATTTCTATGAAAAACAATCGATGTACAATAGACTACTCTTCCTTACATAATTATAATTATATAATACTGGGTGGAGCTAGTGGGTTTCGCTGACGATATAGCTATGACTGTGGTAGCAACCAACGAGGAAACTCTAATGAATCACGGAAATACTGCCGTTCAAAGAGTGGTCCAATGGATGGAGAAGAGGAAACTGACAATAGCACCAGAGAAAACCGAAGCAGTTCTCTTAACAACTAAAAGAAACGTTGGTCCCATTGAGTTTGAGGTTCAAGGGGTCTCAATCCGTCCAGGCAAGGTTTTAAAGCAGTTAGGTGTTTGGTTGGACACCAAACTTAATTTTGGAGTGCACCTAGACAAGACTATACAGAAAGCCGAGAGAACCATGTCAGCATTATCGAGCCTCATGCCCAATTTGGGAGGACCCAGAGCCTCCAAAAGACGAATATTGTCCAGCGTAATTCATTCTCAATTACTTTACGCAGCTCCTGCCTGGCAACAAGCGATGAAGAAACAACACCTGCTGAGAAAGATGGTGAGACTGCAAAAGATCATTTGCATCAGAGTGTGCAGCGGATACCGGACAATTTCAGCTGAAGGTGCTGGTGTTATATCAGGCATACCCCCGATAGACCTATTAGTGGATGAAAGACTTCAACTCTATGAAGGTCGGCCTACTGAAGAAGTCAAAGTTAGCACAATGGAAAAATGGCAGAAAAGGTGGGAATCTGGGATCCATGGTCGCTGGACATGGAATTTAATTCCAAATATCAAAAACTGGATCGAAAGACCACACGGAGAGGTGGACTACTTTTTGACTCAAGCCCTGTCCGGTCATGGTTGCTTCAAAAAGTTTCTGTTTGACCGAAAAAGATCCGAAACCGATAAATGCCCTTACTGCAATCAGATAGATGACGCGGAACATACACTCTTTTTCTGCCCTAGATGGGAAGCAGCCAGAGAAATATTCCAGAGGAAAACAGGGGAGACTTTCACCTCGCAATCCATGATGAAAAGCTTGCTACTGTCACGAGACGAATGGATAAAGGCCTATGAAGTAGTGCGTGTCATTATAGAGACGAAAGAAAAAGAAGGCAGAGAGAAAACCTGATGTAATTTTAAAGACAGTACTCGCATTGAAGTAATGCTAACGCGGTTCCAATGCGAACTACTAGATTGAGGAGGGGTTTTAGTCGGTAGGAATCTCGACACTATCCACGAGGATGTCTTATGCAAGATTTCCCCTCCTCCTTACAAAAAAAAAAAAAAAAAAATAAAAAAAAAAAAAAATAAAAAAAAAAATTATATAATACTCTTTTTGGTGCCATTGAATATATCTCTAAATATCCATAATATTCAAATTGTACGTAGATTATATAACATCTAATTTATTATATTTCACAAGAGAAAAATAGAAATGAACAAAGATGAATAATGGTCAAAAACAAGGATAACTATAATAATATACAATCTGACAGAAATACAATGGAAAAAATAGAAAAAAAAATTGTTTCTATATTCGTATGTAGGTTAATGAAATTCAACTTCCGCCGAATGGTTTTTTTCCCTAAAAAAATACTGTTATTTTTGTTTATTGAATGTGTGATTTTTTATATATATTTTGCGTATTAATATATTGAGATTCTAACAGAAAATCACTATATTTATTAGGTATATAAAATATATTCACGTTTTATAAAATATAATACAGAATGTTAAAGATTGTACAGGCAAATTTAATCAAACAAAACTCCAGTCAAATGAAAAAAGCTGAAGAATGAAAAGTAAATCGTTAAGTTACCCTTTTAACCCCCGAACTAAAAAAAAGGGGTGTTATAAGCTTGACCGCTATGCGTGTGTGTTTGTGTGTTTGTCTGTCTGTGGTATCGTAGCACCTAAACGGAAGAACCGGTTTTGTTTTTGTTTTTGGTTTCATTTCAAAGGTAATTTAACGGCGAGTGTTCTTAGCTATGTTTCAAATGCAAGCTTAGAATTTTGTACCCAAAAAAACTAAAAAATATGGCGATGATCTTCAAAATCGATTCAGTTTGGAAAAGGCATGACATATAACATATAAATAATTACTATGGAAATGAATGGTCAAATAAACATGGCTAAATTCATTTCGAAAAGTGAAATGGTAAAATAGTTAGGTAATTCAAAACAATAATTGAAAAGAACAAAATCAACTCAAATATTTTAATTTCAATAAAATATTATAATAAATGCACTTGTCGAGGGTTTTTTTAGTAAATTTCACTTGTAAATTGAAGTAAATGCGTTTCTGTACCTGGTTATATTCATGATTCTTTACAAGTAAATATTGCTAATGAACAAATTAAAGTATAGCTACTAAATATTTTCTTAAACCAATATTTTCTAACTAGTGAATTGTAAAAAAATTTAGTAAAATGAGGCTGTAAACAAAAATTTAATTTTGTACCTAATATATACATCTATTTCGTTTTTTATTTGATATTTTTTCGTAAGCTTAACAAATTCTTAAATGTATAACAAAAGTTATCGGAAATTAGTTGTCTGATATATAAGCGAATATTAAATATTATTTCTACAGAAAATTTTAATGTTGTAATATTGTACAAATACAATATTGTATATGTGTAATTATATGTTTAATTATAGAAAATAATTAACTTTTAATGTATTATTATTAATTGTTTAATTTTCCCGTTTTTGAAGGTAAAAAGCACTTACTTTAGTTTATTACTGATTCGAAAATTATTTTACATTACCTCAAGTTATCAGAAACACATTCTGTTTGTTGAGTCATGTTTGCTTCACCTACTTCTAAAGTCATTGCTAGCTTGCAAAAGCCGTAAATTTAGCTTTAAAAACCCTAGAAATCATAATGAGAATATCTAGAAATTTTCTGATGTTTAGCAATAAAAGAGGAAAAAATGAGTACAAATGTATAAAACATGTATCGTTTTTCCTGAAACGCCTTGTTCGCAAAATAAATAAAAGAAATAAATTTAGATATTCAAATGTCCATTCTCTGGGGGTGTTTGACTGACATTTTAACATTTTAAGGGAATTTTTTTTTTCTTTATATTCATTTGATCGTAACATCTATCTGTTAGTGTTGGGAATATTTTCGTAAGTAATACACGTGTCAGCTTTTTTTTTTATTCACTACGCAAGAACGTTGATAGTCGACAGTTACACTTTCCTTTCGTGCTTGAGAGTTCGGAAAACATTGAAGATAGAATAAAATTGACTATTAATGAGTCTATGACTTGTGTATACAATTTAACATACAGACCAAAAAAGAAGATCCTATTTTTACTGTCATTGGCCGGAAATTAATCTTATGTCCTACGTGCCGTTTTGAGTTGAAAATGCATTTTAAGTCTTTGAACTACAGCAAACTTATTTTTAGAATTATTTGTAACAGATCCAACAAAATTGAGCTTTCACCGTACGAAAAAAAGCTGCTCTCTTAAATAATCAATTTTTTTGCCACTTTAAATATAAATAGAGGAGTTGCTAGTCCGAAAAATAGCTCGGTATACCTAACGCCACTCGTGTCAATTATTATAATTTAACCAAAAAAATGAAGAACTCAGATACAAATTATGGTGACGTATTTTCAGAAAGGATAATTTCTTTGAGAGAGCTTGTGGCAGCCAGTTACGTTTTGGTGGCCAGATATTCTAAAACTGTAGTTGTAAGCCTACTGTAAATCAGTGTAGTAACAATAGATGTGCTTGTGTTAAGAAAAAAGTTCTGTTTGGATCCAAATGCCGTGGAAGTTTAACTTGCATTAACAAATTAAATTTTAATAATAAATAGCAGTATATTATATTTAAAATTACGTAAATAAACAATTTCTTATGTTAAATATTTTTTTTTTTTTTGTCAAATGGTCACTCTATTGTATGAAAGGCCTAAGCATCATCCAGTCAGTTCATTAAATGTTGTATTAAACGCTATTTCTGAATATCATTCAGATCACTAGTTGAACTACTCTGTTAAGTAAAAAAGCTTAACTGTCAACTAAACAACTGAAGGGCTGTGATGAATAGCGTAAGTTTTATCATTTTTTGATATATAACTCATTTGCAATTTATCATGTATTTTCAGTTTTGTATTGGTATAAATGGCGCTCAGATTCTAGAATAAAATTTATTTTAATGTGAAGTAAACATGAATGGAACTTGTTGGAGGAGGCGAGGAGTGTTTTTTTGATGCGATTTGAAAAATTCATATGAATTGTGAGTGGCGTCGTGATCAGAGTCTCAATTTAATTTTCATTCAAGGGACTGGTATGTACTGGTACCATTAAACAGTCAAAATAATAAGCTAAGTGGCTAGTCATGAATTACTGTTTTTTAATTCAAGCTCTTTTCAAATTTTTTTTAACCAATATTTGAAAGTTTTGAAAATTTAAAACCAGAATTTTAATAATTCTTCATATGTTATATTTACTATATTATGATGTCGTGAGTGACTTTAAATATTAGAAAAATTCCCACTAAATACAACTGGTAACATTTAACCTTCTAACTATAAACTTTCCTTTCAAACTTTTATATATATACCTACATGAAATGGATGATGTTTTGTGTTTGGTTGTCTATATATTGTATAGCAAAGTATACTATTTTATACATAAAAGTCTATTCATTATTTCACCACTATGCATAGTGACTGAATGACATTGGTAATGTTAGGGTTGTAAGAAAAATATTCATATAACCCTTGTTTAGATGAACAAAGAAATTCTAAGAAATAACAGAATAGCAAACGAAATTATATAATTTTTGTATCTAAAATTGCATTGAACAAAATTACTCTTTTTACCTCGACGTAAGGGTTATTAGCTTAACCGGTATGTATGTAGTATGATCATCTGTTCCCTCAAAAGTTTTACACTACTTATAATAATTTTACAAATAAGTTATCCTTAGAAGCGTCTTGTTCGCCCGCGGGTTAAAGGATATTCAATTGAATATGGTTCTCTCTAGTCTCTAGGATATAAAGTTATTGCTAAATTTTTTTTAATTTTACTGGTATCAAATGCCAGGGGTAATTTTGATCCAAAAAGTATAAAAATCTGATTAATTTAACGATTGGAAATAGAGCTTCTGAGATATCGTAATATTTGGATCGATTTTAGTCCGTATCTCAAAAACTATTAGACCAGTCGTCAAATGCACCTGATTTTCGAACTTTTTAGGTCAAAATTATCTTATATACTGAGTTTTATCTAAATTGGAGATAAAAAATATCTCGATTTTTTGTAATTTTTTAAGGGGTACGTACCCCTTCGATAAAATCGAGAAAATTTCAAAAAAAAATTTTGTTTTGGAATTTGTAAAAAGTATAAAAATCAGGTTAATTTTATGATTGAACCTGTATGAAGTTACAATGTCAGCGAGTATCATGGGCAAAACTTCATTTTCAAAAAATTTAAATCCGTAAAATTGTGAACAAAAGGGAAGATAAGTGAGGGCTCTAAAGTGATAGTCTTTGTCAAGGAGAAATTACCCAGCAAAGCGGGCGAGTATCTGCTACTTATTAAATAAAATTATAAATGGACATATGATTAATAAAAAAACGCTTCCCTAGGCACCTAGATTCCTTAAAAATTCATCACCTAAGTTTTTAAATTTTTATTTTTTTTTCTACAACCAATTAAATAGAACTTCAAATTCATTTCAAATACGATTCATTCTTGTTTCGAACAGATATGTTGGACAAAGATAAAAGATATTTATTATTCATTTTATGACATTAGTTTTTTGAAATACTGTCCAAAATAAAAATAATCACTTTTTAAAATGAAAAAGTCTATATTAAAAGTTTATAAAATTTGTTTTAGTAGTGAACAAGTAATTATTTTACTCATGGCAAGTTTTTGAACAAATTTATTTTAGAGAATTTCAGTACCTTATGTAGTAGTAATAATAATAATAATAATAATAATAATAATAATAATAATAATAATAATAATAATAATAATAATAATAATAATAATAATGGGGTTTTAGCCTGCGTTTTTCTGGCATATACGCCTATAACATCTTTATTTATTTTAACTACATCCATATTTACAATTACAATTTTGATGTGGGTGGAGTCGGTTACTTCGTTCTTATCGAAGCGACGACAATGTGATCACTTCTACCGCCCCCATTATTTATAATTGTTCACACTGCTGCTGCTTGGGTGCTAACCCGCAACCTAAGTTTAAGTAGACAAACGATCAGAGACTAACGCCTTAGACCGCTCGTCCACGTAGACTCTCTCGGTACCTTATGTAATGTTGAATTTCCGAAAGAATATAATTGAATTCTATGGATAACAAAGTCAACATAATATTTCACTATAGAAGTCAATTATATGAAAATTCAAACAATTCACATTATCAGTTTCCTATATTAAACCTATACATTATAAGTTCTCTGTGTATGTTAATAATAAATTGTCATTTTCAGTAGCAGTACTTACAACCTAAAGCCAAGAATGTAATATTCGTTGAATGACATCAAATTAATTTATTCACAAAACAAAGATAGGCATATTGTTCAGGTATTTTAATGTAAGGAGTTAGAGAAAGATGCAGTCATAACAAGTAATTGATTTTATATTAACAATTTATTGTATGTATGTGATAGATAATAAATATTCCAGGTGTTGACATATCCTCCTCTCCCTCTCCTCATTATTATATTATAAATATGACATATAAAATGTTGACATACAAATCTTTAGTAATATGTTTTCTAATACAGAGAGTTGAGAGGAATCGAAGGCAGAAATCTTCGGTATATATATGCAAACACGGAGACACGGAGAATCTTTTTTGTAACCTGAAGAAGGAAGAAGAAAAATTTATCCCATACAAGAGGTGCAACATTTTCAAAGAGTTTTTACATTTTTCGTAAGAGGTACGTAGAGTTTTGAAAAAAAAGACAAATTCATAACCAACCTGTTTCGGAATTTGGTAAACCTCGTAGACTTGTGAAAGTAATTTCGACCCTTAAAATCCAAATATCATTTGACGATTGGTTGAATATTTTCGGAATCGTCTGAAATTCTTTATAGAAGATTTTCCTTTGAAAAGATTTTCATAAAAATCCGGTTTATTTACCAAATAGAAAAACAATTTTTAAAAAACTGCCTGACATTGATGACATTCGTATGGGATTTTAGACAATATATAAGCATCCAATCATCTAATGAATCCAATTTTTGTAGTTTTTGAGTAAAAATTGCCCCGTGTTCCGAATTTCATCGAATTGGGAAACGAAAAATTTTTCACAGTTATATCGGAAATTTGAAATCTTTTACGGAGCTTTCTTAATAAATTTACAACTAAACGTCATCTAGACTGACTTCCAGTGTTTTATAAGTCCTCTTGTTGTAAGGACTCATGAGCCACAAATATCAAGTTCATTAACAATAAACCAATAAATGCTTAGAACTGGATAACAAATTATTGACCTTAAATCGAGCCTTAAATGAGTCTCGATTTTTGCAATTTTCTTTTCTTTCAAAAAATTGTAAAATTCATTCCTCTGAAGATTGGTTGAATGTTTTCAGCCGAAATCATTTAAGGAGCCCTTTATAACCTCTAAAACATGAGAACCGGTAGCCCTAGTTAGAATTAGAGCATTTTGTAAGAAATAGATAATAGCATCTTTAATTTCTACAAAACTCTTTGTAAAACAATAAAAGTGTATATATTTTATCAACTCTTTCGTTTCTGTGTGACCACTTTTCATTTTAAGGTAGTACCTACACGAAAGTGATATTTCAAGAATTTCTCAAAACTCAGAATATAAAATATTTAATTCATAATACACATGCTGTTAAAATTAGAAGATGATTTACCATGCCATACATGAGATATTAGCAATTAAAAGTGACGCAATTTGTACGTGTACATGGGAGAAGCGTATAAAAATACACAAATTTACAAATATTATATTTATTTATCAATGAATGACGTTCACCATCTCTATGAAAAACTAATATAATGTAGAATACTATATTTAGAAAATATATAAAAAAAAATAAAAATTATTTACCATATAGTTTCGATAAAAAACTTAAATAAATAACTCGTTTTAGCGATGTTTTTTTGTAGAGAGGATATAGAAACTAATGGTAAACGTATATATCATAGTGTGTGTCTGTATACGTATAGGAGATAAATTAGTGTGTAACTACAGTCTTGTGAAAATAATATATGGTATATGTATAATAGTCATAGCACAGTTAATGCACTGAATGATAGTATTAGTCCAAAACTTTTTGACTGGACTGTCGCGGAGGAACTACCTTAAATGAAATGTTTGACTATAAATAGAAATTGAAAAAGATTTTATAAAAATGATTTTTATTTTGATTTGACGTTCAAACATTTTGTATTCATAAGCCATTAAACAACAATGTTTAAAATTTTAATTCAAATACAGTGAATGTCATTTTACAATTTGGTGTATACCTAGTGCCAAAGAAATTATGGTGGTAGTATTTTCACATAAAAAAATGTAATAATGTTTTCACTTTTAATATTTTGGTTCATTTCTTATATTATATTTTTAAGGTATTTTGAGATCAAGTATACATGTAATATTGAAATAATTACCAAAAGTTTGTTTGTTGCTCACCCATTGGCGTTTCTTTTGTAAAAATTTCATATCGATTTTTTCAGCCTTTAGCCTGGCTGGAATCTTTGGCAGTAGACTTGTTGCGCTCGCATATAGCTCAAATAAATACTTATTCCCATTCCCTGAATAATAATAAATAATACCTCAATACTATTCAAATCTGTTCACCATTCTAGATAAATATGGTGGGAGCGCAAATAAATACACTTGAATAGTTAGATTTAATGTAATATATTATTTATCTACGTTTCCACCATTTATTTCATGGATTTTAATTTTTTGATGAGGAACCGTCAAAAACTTTTGGTCGTGGGCCAAATTGGGAATCTGAACCATCTGCGCATCTACTTGAACACACACACACACACACACACACACACACACACACACACACACACACACACACACACACACACACACACACACACACACACACACACACACACACACACACACACACACACACACACGCACACACACAATTTCATCATAATCGTTCCATCCGTTTAGGGAGAGTTCAATTATAAATATCGCTGGCGCGAGTTCAATGATTTTTGATCACCCAAAAAGTTATTATGTTTGGCTAAAATTGAATGAAAAATTACAATAATTAACGAGTCCAATCTCGTCATAACGCAAAATATAAATCAAAAATCTGCTTAGAACTTTATCTTCTATTGAGAAAAACAAAAATCACGTCAAAAAGTCAACATGGTAGTCACGAGTAAGCTTAAAGCATACAAATAGCAGTGAAATAATTAGAAGATTAGCCTATTTTTAATATTGGCAGTTCATTTATATTTTTAAAAAGTGTTGTTGGAAATTACTATAGTTCTTTAATATACCCATTTATTAAACGCCTATTGTAATTCCATTTACGCCTATTACCGTAGTTTCATTTTAAGCCATGAATATCCCAATATCAGTCTTATATATGACACCTTCGAACATTCTGTATAATTTCTGTAGCCTTGTTCCTTTAACCTTGACAAATAAACGCTTTTTTAAATTTTCTATTTAATATTCATTTAAAAAACAATGTTTTCTATCATTTTATGTTTTCTGAAACAGAATAATGAATATCCACACTCTTTTAAACACAAAAATGTTTTTTAATAATATTATAAAATTACATCATAAAATTTATCTTTTATAATTAAAAATATGTTAGGAAATTAAAACAATTAAAAATTTTAAATACATAAATTTTCAGGAAATTAAAATACTTTTTTTTTGTAACAATCTTATTAAAATGTGAGAAAAGTTCATAAATATATTCATTTTTATACCATGTGTATGAAATATACCAAGGTATACTAAGTTTAGTCCCAAGTTTGTAACGCTTAAAAATATTGATACTATGAACAAAATTTTGGTAAAGGTGTTCATAAAATCACCTAATAAGTCCATTTCCGGTTTCCTGTCTGTCTATCGTCTGTCGTCTGTCCATCTGGCATCACGATTACTCAAAAACAAAAAGAGACATCAAGCTGAAATTTAGCGTCCGTAGGACGTAAAAAGTGAGGTCGAGTTCGTAAATGAGCAACATAGGCCAATAGGACCCATCTTGTAAACCGTTAGAGATAGAACAAAAGTTTAAACGTAAAAAATGTTTCTTATAAAACAACTTTTGTTTGAAACATTTTTTCGTAAACATCACTGCTTACCCGTGAGAGCGCATATTATGCACAAATTGTATTTTATGTAATGTATGGGAATATCAAATTTAATTCAGGTACTATGTTTTACAAGCATATATCTTTGCATGGTCAATTATGTGCAATTATGTGCATATATTTAAGAAGAAACAGTTTACAAATATTATACAGAAAGTAGTAAAAATATTGAGGACAAATTTTTAGGAAATGGTCTTATTAGGTAACTGTACAAGCTTTCTTAGTAGTTTCAAAAGGTATGTTAGGTTAAAGTAACTATCCAGAGTGACACACTCAGATGATAAGAGTCCGTTGTGATCGCGAAAAAAAGGTTAGACCATTCACGGCCACTACGCCATGAACCATTTGGAGCTGTTAAAAACAGCAGCAGTACTTTGACGAAAACGCAATTCAGGTTCGAACTCTAGCAATAAGCGTAATGAACTGATAGGCCCAGTCGTTCAGCGTGCCTAAGGCGTAGCCAGAGTCTTGTAATAGAAGCAACAACACACCCTGTATACTAAGTGGTTCAGAAAAAAAAACATGTTAAACCATTAAATGCATAAATTAATCCTAATGCATCATACATAGTGCATAAATGTTTTTATGAAAAAGTAAGTCATGAAAGTTTTACATTCTCTAATTAAAATATATGCTTAATAAAGGACTATAAAAAACGTTTTCCTGACTAACACTGTCATTGTCCATTAAAAAAAGTAGGTAATATCTCCTGCCCTATTATTCTATATTCATGTAGAAAATAGCTTTTATTAACCCACTTTTTATGAGAGAATTCTTTTAAAATGAAATTTTTAAAATAATGAGTTTTAGCCTAGAAACATTTTAATATTTTCTATTTAATTTATTTTTAGGCGTAATATTAAAAGTAATAATTGTTTACCCATGAATAGGGATGTTTACTAAATTTTTTTATCACTTCAGGTGATGACTCACTGGATGGGCAGAAAATTGAAGTTGGTTTTTAAAAAGCTATGCAACATATTAAATATTAAAATTCCCTATGAAACAAAGAGGATGATGTAGTTTAGTGACGTCTTTTCACTCTATCGCCATAGTGATTACATTTAAAACTTTTTGGTAAAAAGAAACGGGCATTCCATCTTTGAATGCTAATAGCGTTATCGTTTTTTATCAATTTTAATTTCACTTTCAAATTTATTTAGGGAATCAAGTCTAATTTTTTATATTTATGGGTAATATGGCAAATTTAACTTCAAGCAACTTTCGTATTTATAATGTTAAAATATGCATTTTTATGGTAAAATAGTAAACATATTTTTCATCCAGAAATATTTTGATCGTAATAGTGCTCTTATAAAAAATTAAATTAAACGAATCTAATTTCCAATTTTCTATGCAATATCTTAGACTGTTTATTAAATAAAATACTAGTTTTTTCTACATGAGTTTATAAACTTTATTCTAACACAGCATTAATTTTTAAGTTTCATAAAATCGAAGAAAATATCCAATTCGAAAACGAATATATATGATTTTATTTACTGATGAAAATTTTTTTGGTTATACCTTTTATATCTTTTATTAAATTTTATCATGCAAAGACACGTATGAAAGGTTTTAAATACAGTTAATTTCAAAAATTCCAGAAAATCTGTTTGGAATATTTTGCGAATAGTTTAAGATCGTAATGATTTCTGATCCACGAGATCTATTTCCTTGCATATTCTTCGGAGAAGGTTTAATAGTAAGTATATAGCAACTGGCTAGAAAGGGAGAAATTATTGAAGGTTTTCTCGTGGCCATACAAATCGATGGGCAAAAGATCGTGTATGTGGCAAATAAGAGCTGAAAAGATTGCTTGGTTTTACTTTATTTCTTGATACATAGAAATTTTTTGCTTTTTCCAAGTATTTTAAAATGTGCTGCCAATCAACAAAAAAAAGTGAATACAGTTAAGGCCACAAGAAAAACGAATCCCGAAAATTTTTATACTTTACAAAGGTCCTAAACTCCATTATCTACTAAGCTAACTCACTTCCTTCTAAATTTTCATAACGAATGGCTAAGTTAAAAAAGTTTGTACGTCAGAATTAATATTTATTAGTGAGGAATTTCATCAGAGGTTATGTTTATCAGAAAGAAAATCACTGAAATCTCTCTCACATCAGCGTACAAAATATGAACTCTTGGAAATAAAATTTTGGAAAATGTTACCCTTACAATGGGCTAAATCAACTCGTTTGTTTGAGTAGATATTACTTTGTTTGTTTATTGCCATGCCTCTTGAGATTGCAATGCTTTGTGATTTTTGTGTGCTTAATTTTTAAATTCATCGACCAAGGAAATATAAATTGGGAAATTTTAATCTTTTTATTTGTGTTTACAATGTATGGAAAAGTAAAAGTTTCAAAACGTGGTATAAGCGAGTTCCGTCGGGTGATAAGAGGAAAACGAACCGGTTTTTAGAAGAGAAATGTATTTATTTTTTAACAGAAAATTCCAACAGTTTTATCAGAAAATTCTTTTCAAATAGATTTTCCGCTTTTTCCATGTAAAACTCCATTCTTGACCAACTAAGGAGCGCTTGTAGTTTTAAGTAAACATTATTTTGTAATACTCTGCATGTCTATGGCAACGAGTTTTTCTCTGATATTACCTTTTTATTTCTTTTAAAAGATAATCTCTAATAATTAACATACGCACGATTAAACAGCTTATGTATACATAGATAGGTACACATACTTGTGATACATACAAAAGGAAGTAGGATGGAAATGTTATGTTAGAACAAGAACACAATATTTTTTTTTTTGTTCTAGTGTTTTATATTTTTTCTCTCGTTCACAGTTCAATCAATATTATATTTTAAGACGATTAAACACACACGATTAAGTAAATATTTTTTTACAATAAATATATATGGAGTAAGCAGTTGTGTCTTGATGAAGACAATATACAGTATTTTTCTTCAGTTTTCTCGTTCGATTTTGTTGTCATGTCGTCTGCGCCAAAAGACGCAGACGAAGATAAAACTTACTTAACAAGGGACAAACATAAAAAAATGACTATGCCATATTCTAGCTTTAAACAGTGTAGAATTAATAAATATCATTTTTGAAAGAGTATACTCTGTAGGTAGTCCCATAATTGCTATATCAAAATAGCCTTAGTGGTTTCTAAAGTATGCACTTAATGTGTGTGATTGACTGTTTAAATGGAACCGACGAAAAATGCACAAAAAAAGTAAAAAATATATTTTAAAGTATGATCCAAGGGTACAACACTTTTTCTTGTATAAAAAAATAAATTTTTTATATTAATTTTATTATCTGAAGCATAACAGGCAGATATTTGCATTTACGAGACATATAAGGACGGGCATACATATTGTATTTTGTAAAAAAGATTGTCTTGAAAGTTTAAATATTGGCTTTATATTAAATTATTTTAGTTTATTTTGTGAATACTTCAAGAATTTTAATATTTTTCCAGTTCTGTGATTTAATATATTATATATGTAAAGGAGAAAAAATTCTACGTTGAAAAATCAACGATATCCTTATTCAAGTAAAAAAAATTTCAGATTTTCATTTCTAAAAAAGGATGTGTGTTATATAAATTTTCGATGTGTTGATTTCGAATTGGTGGTCGGAGAGGTGGTGTATTGGCTCTAGTTTTCTACAAATATCTTTATTTATCTTTAAAGTTCATGAAACTCGCTTTTTCGGAGTGTTTTACCACTATGCCAGATAGTTTGTTTCGACGAAGTGCCTCTCCAAAATAATAATTCGCTCGCAAGGGTAAGCTCTTCGCGAGCATACCACTGAAAGGTGGTTTAAATCTGTCATAAAACACTCACTCGGCTTAAATAGTTTTTACTTCTTAAATTTTATAATTATACGAACTAGTATTCGGAAAATATCCATTTAAAAATTTAAATAAATACATTCTTTTATGTTAGGGTTTGTTTATATTGGCGTAGATAATTCATGATAGTTATGTTCCTTTCAATAACAATATGCATTTCTGTCAACACCGGGATTAGCAGGAATAAGTATTCCACTTTAGACAGAATATATCCAAGAGCAATCCACTCTAGGACAGAATATACCCTGGAAATAAGATAAGCGTACATACACAGGGTATAAAAACAACAAGACAAAGGGAAGTAAGTAAAGTTTTCTTTATTGGTAAGATAAAATTTTTGCAAGAAAGTATTAAGAAAAATCGTAATATTTTATTAAATTTCTTCTTTTTTCTATGTGTCGTTTTTATTACCGTGTACACTTGACGTTTTTTATACTTTTTTCTAAAATTTGATTTTCATGAATGAATCATCATCTTCGTGTGTTTTATCCATGAAAAGTAAGTACTTACAGTTTTTATTATCACAAAAAAAAAGAAATATTATAAAACTCATACCCAACTTGATGTATTGAAACACTATGGTAGCATACATTGCAAAGTCGTATTATAATAATTACTCTAGCAAATATAAAAATCACTTCCGACTATCAACGCCTGTCGCTACCTGTTAGAAAGTAGAATTCTGAAATTAATGAGGAAATTTAGAGAAGTATAGAGCTATAGCGTTAATTTTTTTAACTCATTTGCAGTAAATTGAAAACAAGCAGCATTAGATACATTGTTAGAGCTTTTCTTTTTATAAGCAAATTTTTAGATTTAGTATCTTAAAGTTGAAAAATATCCGTTTTGTATTTATTCTAACAAGAAGGTAGTCGATACTCCAAGACTGTAAAGTCTGTAGACCGATATTTTTAACTAAACATTTTTACCGACTACGGATGTGCTTTGTCTTAGCTGGAGATGCAACTTAAAAAAAAATACTTTGTGAAAATGTATGGAGGGAGGAAGCTAGGTGATCGATACAAGAAAAAATAACTTCCTTATTATTAATTCAAATTACATACCAAGTTTTAGGCCCTTTATTACAATTTTGAAGACCTGCCGAGATTTGCATAGTCTTGAAAATCGCAGAAAACATACCATTTTGGCAAAAAAGGTACGGTGACATTTTTCTACTTTGAATCATATTCATCATGATATATTACCTTTATTATGTGCCTTACTAATGTGTGAAATTTGAAGGATCTAGATCTTGTCTTTTGGCAATTTAAGCCCAAAATTCTTATAGCACCAAACCAATGCACATTTTCTGAAATTCGATTTTTCACAGCTGAAAATTTGTCCAGCAAAGCTATTAAACAAAAACCTTGTCTCTTTGCTCACTGTTGCCATGTACTTCTTCTAGTAAAATTATTTAAGGAAATACTATTACAAAATTTACGTTGATTTAAGGATTACAAACACTTTACAAATCAATGTTCATTTGTTAAACTTATCAAAAGTACTCAACTGAAAATGTATAAAAAAGTTACAACATCAATTTACAGAAGAAAAATATCAGAGAATAAGACATTTCTTTATAGAGAATAAGTGAATCTGACTAATATAAGGTCGACGTTAGACTAATTACGATTAAACGTCTTTGAAAATAAGATAATGTCGACATATGCAATATAACATAAAAAGAAAATCTACTTTTTCTTTGATACTTATTTTTTTATTTAAATTGAAAGAATATTAATAGAAATATGTCTTTTCATTAAATTTATACGGTTTTATATAAAAAAAATTGGAAAGAAACTTTTATTCTCTTTATTCATTAGAAAAATTTTCTGTACAAGAAAAAACATTTTTTTTTTGTCAAGTACTCACTGTCGGTAAGAATATATGGTTTATACTGATTATATTAAATTTATTTTACATAAAAAGTATCATTGAAAAAGTATCTAGACTCTTCAAATTTTTAAAAATGATGAGTTTCTATAAATAATTAAAATTATATGCTTTCTTTGAAGTGACTGAATTATAGACACAGAAAAAGTAAGATAAAATGTTGGGTGCTTCAGAAGAATTTAAGTATTCAAGAATGATTTTTTTTTTAACTTTGGGTATTTAATATACAAAATTTTAAGAGCCAATGAGGTTGTTTAGTTTCTATCGTTACTATAAATCAAAAAAAGTTTTTGTTAAAAAAGTTCTATAATTGAAATAATCAAAACTTTGCCAGAAAACGTCACTTAAGTAGTTAAGTTAATCAATACAATTATAAAGAATAAACGGTTAAACATTGAAACTATTAACATACACTTTAAAAAAAGGCACTTCCATAACACGCAAACAATATTCGTACGTAAACATATTACAAAAGATCGTAGAAAAAATTGTGTAAAACTGTATATTGAACTTCTAGTTTCTGTTTTGTAAGTTTCTTGAGAAATATCGGGAAAACTTTTCGTCTTTGTGCTGTAATAAGTGTCCTGTACCATATTGGAAATTGCTGGTCGTAGATGTAATATAGAACTTGGATTAATTTATTTTTGCCACAAATTTATATATAAAAGAAAGAATAATTCATCTAAAGTATATTTGAGCAAAATTTTGCTAAATTAATAATTCCATTTTTTTATAATAATAATAATAATAAATTTATTTGTCTTAAGATATACAATCCTATAAAAAAGATCTTATTAATAATTATTAAAAAATAATTAATATTTTTGAATAAAAAAAGCGGTAGTGACGTATTTACTCTCGTTGAGGCAAAGAGCCAATCGGAATCACGCTAAATTAACATTTTTCTATGGAAAATTACGTTATAATATATTGCAAGCAAGCTTAGAAACAAACCATTTATTATAATTATGCATGTTATTTTATCGTTTTTCCG
The DNA here is from genome assembly GCF_905475395.1 of Chrysoperla carnea. Classification (NCBI taxonomy): domain Eukaryota; kingdom Metazoa; phylum Arthropoda; class Insecta; order Neuroptera; family Chrysopidae; genus Chrysoperla; species Chrysoperla carnea. The sequence goes on along the minus strand of NC_058337.1, from coordinate 105,801,550 downwards.
TGCGTTGTGTTGCTAAAACCGATGTGGTGGAATCACCGCCGATTGATTTTATAGGTTACAAAAACTATTTTCTATAAATAAAGCTATTAAAATTTGTTTTCTTTAATTGTGGTAAATGGAAATCCTTCAATCAAAGACAAAAGTGATCCACTTCATAAAAAAATTTATCCATGTAGCGTTTTGAAGTTACTTTTTTCACTAATTTAAATAAAAGAGTATCTATGGATTTAAGAAAATAAATTGTGAAACAGACTGAGAAAACTGAAAAATGAAAAGCATATTTTTCACCCTTCTTTCTATAAATAAAGCTATAAAAATTTGTTTTCTTTAAGAAAACAACAAATATAAATAGCTATAAATAGCTTTAAGGCTATAATATATCAATAATTTTCAAATTTTTATTTACAAGCAAAGAATGGAGAAAAAAACATTGATCTAACATAAATTGATTATAATTCAATCCTATAAAAATATTTGTATATAAAATGTAAAAGAAACACAAAAACCTACACTCATATTTGATGAGATAAACAAATTTTTATGTATAAAATTTTCAATTACAAGGTACGATAGGTTCAAGTTGGAGTTGAGTATTTAAAAACCCATGAGTGATATCTGTGGTTAATTTACTCTTTTTCACGCTTTATTTTCAGTAATGGAATGAAATCATTGAAAAATATTCAATCTTTACACAAATAATTGTTATTCTACTGTTCTTAATCGCTACTTTGATTCTACGGCTTCCAATCAAGCTTTTTGAACTTTTTGTTATACTCATGCAGATAAAATAAGCATTTTTTTACATTCGAATAAGTGCTAGTATGAGTAACTTTTAATCGTTCTCAATTTAAATTTTTATCCTCTTCTTGCAATTTAATAATAAAGTGGTTTCTTTGGTATTTGCTTTTTCTTAAAACAATACTTTTCTTTCAGGTTCCAAATCTCAAAACAAAACTTAAATTAAGCAATGAACACCCAAACGGTAAATACAAGCAATCATATAAACTTATTTTCATGAAGATTATCTTCACTTAATTCGTTTAATTTAATTTAATTCTTCATTTAACTTTCTGCAAAAAACAATTAGAAAAAGTTGATTTTTTACCAAAACAACTGAAAAGATTCTTTAAAACATAAATTTTCGCATTCTTCGATTATACTGGAAGCAAATGTTGGCTCACCACATTTTTCATACTCAAAATCGATTATCCATGTTTATCCATGAAGCCGTTTGTTTATATTTAATCAAAATATGATGAAAAATATTGTGTGCATACAAGCAAGACACAAGCAAAGCAAGCCGTGTGTATATCATATTTGATAACAAGTTTTACTTTCTTAAGGAAAGGAATATGATGTTGTTGAAGGCATTACACATATCACATACATTACATATGGGTGTGGGTGGATCTATAGTTCATTCAAAAATATTTTCAGACGCAGATAATGTTTTTTAGTTCAGGCAATAATAAATAGGACTACTACAAAAGATGAATCCATGCTGAGTGATCTTAATAGTAAAGAAATTCACCATCTTAATTTCTCCACCAAACTTGTGTCGCTAAACTATGGTACCACCTATTTGAACCAATACTTAATCGAAAGGGCATAATTTCAGATTTTGTTTATGTTTTGTCTATTTTTCTTAGAATTGAAGTGGTATTATATTTCATGTTTGCTCTATAATTAATATTGACGACTTTTTTATTTGTGATTTGCTCCATCTTAATTACAAAATCGAATAGCTCTTCTTACATCAGTACATTGACTAAATGTACCGTGAACATCTCTAGTTTAAAACTAGTCCCAAAATACATTTAATACTGAGTGGTTTCTTTTACTTTTACCTGTATTTTTGAATGATCTCTAGTATGAATTATATTGTTGAGATGTTGATAAAAGAATCACTTTTCAAGAAAAAATAAATCATTTTACGTACACAACCAAGAGCAAGCAGTTCATACGAGCAAGAGAGTAACGTACCTAGATTTTTAAAAGAATATTTCTATATTAAATTCATCTTCGTATTTTCATTTTTTTGAATGATTTTGATTTGAAATTTATAAAAGAGAAAAAGAAAATGTGTACACAATTTTTGAAAAATTACATACTGTATATTAATAACTTTTTTTTATATTATTTCATGGTTTTTATTTTTCATTGATGTACAGTGAGCGCACAATAAAGCGAAACTTCCATGATCAGATCCGAAACTACAATAGGGCATTCCCACGGGAAGCTGAGGAAGCCTCCGACTCAGGGGTGCCTTTTGATTTTTTTTATGTAGATACTATAGATCAAATTTAAATTTAGTGACCCTAGCGTTTGCTATATCAATTATATACATCAAACTTTATGATATATTTGATATACGCCAAAAATGTTTTTATGGATACCATCTTAGCTATCGATCACGAAAAAAGAATTTGTGGCTTCATTGGTACATGTAAGTACCACCGGAAGCTGAGGAGTTAAATTTGGTCAAAGAGAAAATGGTTATGTACAATTAAAAAAATAATTTAGTCTCTTTCGGCAGATTAAACCTCAACTTTCCTCATAGCTAAGTTGTACGAATCCTCAAGAAAGCAGAGGAAAAGCTTACGGTCTATGGAACGTTATTTATTGTGTACAATAATTGGATATTTACCTTGCTTTATGAAAAGTTACATAAGAAGAATACAGGTAATATTTTATACGTCTTATATCTAGTACCCATAAATTGAATTATTCTTTTGATAGATCAGTTTTTGAATTCTTTATATATTATTGCATTTTCTAAAAATTTCATACAGTATGTCGCATTTAAGATGAAGACACCTTCATATTTTCATTATTTATAGGAATATCGATTTGAAATTTTGCACAATTATACAGGATGATGAGTCACCTTTTTTAAGATACTTAACAGGAATCAGAATTGTAAACTCAGCCAATATTTTTTTATTTTATAACTATTGCACTATGGAATGTAAAAACTGGACAAATTGATAATTTAAAAATGTTTTTTATTTCAAATATTTCAATGAACTTAAACTTATGTAATAATTATGAGTGTGGACCAAAATAATGAAAAAATTAAAAATTTGAATGAAGTTGTCATGAAAATCGGTATATTTTTGGATGTAAAAAAACTATTCTAAGCATTTTTTCTAATAGTTTTTTTCGATGTCTCTAAACATCTTTGACGATAGACAAAAATGTAAAAATCGGCCCTATTTGTCAATTTCTAGAATGCTCAGTTTTCATTTCAGATTTTGGTAAAGTATCTTAAAAAAAGTATTACTGTGCAAACCTGTAAATCGATATTCCTATAAATAACGAAAATATGAGGGTTTCTTCATCTTAAATGTGACACAAGGTATATTATGAAGAATTACATTTGTCGATTTCATCGCAAAAAAATCGATTAAACATAATAAAAGTGCACTTCATGTATTGATAATTCATTCAGAATGAATTGTATTTTCAATGCACAATCAAGTTCTTTTATAATCAAAAGCAAACTGTATTTGAGGAAAAACTAACAAAGAAAAATCTCCACAAGAATAGATAGTCGGGTATACTTAAATTTATAGGTTCGTACAAACGAAAAAACCACAATACTCGTTCCTCAAGATAAATCTTTATTACGGTTAGGGTTCGAAGTAAAAAAATAACAGAAACATAGTTGTATATAACTACCTCCCTTCCCCGCATTGAACAGGCAGCCAGCTGTGGCAGACGATTGAGTTGATATGACCACCAATACGTAGTTGTTTAACGAATACGGTAAGAACAAAATGAAATACAGGCAGTTTCTGAGACATTGACGGGAGGATATTAAAGTAAACAGTCTTTATTTTGCAATATCTACATTTTGCAGTACTGTTAAATAATTTTCACGAAAATCAATTTGCACATTTGCAAGCAGTAAAGAAGACTAAATTTTTAAAAAGTTTTGAAGGCGGTTTTAATGATGTATTATGTCAATTTTTTGTATATAAATGTGAGTGGTAGAGCTAAATCGCGAGTGGTGTTTTTGGATTTTGAAAATGGGTTGGCAGCATCATTATAGTAACTAGATTTTTTAATAACAGTAATCAAGTTAAATCAGATTTATATCAAAAGTATAAATGAAAATAGGAAAAATATGGCCCGCATTAGATAGAAAAAAACGTAATATATTTTCTAATATCGAGAAAATTTTTTAAATGGAGTAATAATTAGGTATTTTGGGTTTTTGATCATTGCAAATTATCACTTTTTAGTAATGTAGCTATATTAAATCAGGCATGTAAAGCGAAACAGAAAAAGTTGAAAATAGATCTAGATTTAATAGAATTACATAAGTAGTTTATTGATGACGTTTTCATGTACAAAAAAACCGTTTTTGGATGGTTAAAATGATATGTATAGTAGAACAAAAAAGTTGAAAAATATGACATCGTATTCAATAGAATTGCATAGTTAGTTTATTGAAATTGATATAATTTGGGAGCGATAGACAAAATTTTTTTGTTATTTGTCATGACGTCATCAAAATGAATATAAATTTTATAATTTCACTAAAAATGTTAAACCACTTGATTTTTTAGTGGTTCTCAAATTTTACTATTTACTATTTTACTATACATGAGTTTTATTTCAGACAGTTACCATAGAAACGAAACACTACTATATAATTGCATGGATGAGCACATAAGTTTATAAATTGTATATATGCTTTACATCGAAAATTTGACACTATTTTCTTATAAATTTAAATAATTAGTTATTCTTTAAATGTCAATTTACATTTAAAGAATATTTTATATGCAATCTCGTCTCTTATTTTCACAATTTCTATTTCAACAAGTTTAATACATTATTATTTTTCAATAACTTTAATTTGACATTTACTATTCTATTTGAAAGTAATTAAAATAAGTCTGACTTTAAATAAAATGCATGATTTATCGCAAATTTGATTAAATAAAAGCGCTGAAGTCGATTAAGCTGCTTCCCTCCAACTTCTATGCTCCCTGCCAATAAGTACAAATATCACTTTGATTACGACAAATGAAAAGAAATGATTATAAGCGTTGAGAATTTACTCATAAATTTTACAAACTTTTTGTAGACATACAAGTATTAGTAAATTAATGTGTTATTCTTCACCGTTTTATACAATCTTGACATTAACTTATTTATTACTTCTAATACCTAATACTTTTTTTTTGTAGTCATTCCGTTTTTGTATATTTATTTATATTACATTATCATGGTAATGTAACGAATAATTAATAGATTATTCCGCTTTAGTGCACAGTTAGTATGTAGATCTAACTTTGTAACATAACAATCTGCTGTCACCTTTATATAAATGTAAATAAACTATCACTTGTAATTAAAAAGTTACTTTGAAAAGAAATAGTACTTAATCGCATATAAATATAACTTACCTAACTATACCTCGTGTGACATAATAAAAAGCGGTTGATGGGAGCTGCGTAAGATAATCGAATTATCTCGTAGCAATAAATAAAATAAAAACGTCACTTGTTGAAAAATAGATCACTTCTCAACAAAATATGAAAATACCATAAAAGACAAAAAGTAAATTAAACTTACAGTCGGCCCAGATATATGGATGATATAAGCATTTTAAATTACTAATTAGAGAGATATTAGATAAAGAGATCAGTTATAGAGTTCGACGTCATATACTATGTTTGCCATAAGAGCTTCGAGCTAAATTTTGTTTTGCTAGAAAGAAATACAAACAAATATTTGATGGCTTTTATCTTTATAGTTTTTTTTATAGTTATTCAAAAAATAATTTTGCTCTGCCATTTACCACATGAATGAGCTTTTATTATGGCAAAATAAATCAATATTCCCTATTCCGAAAATTAAGTATTACTTATAATTAACCAGAGCTCATTTTGTTAATGGTACGTCGAATCGATAAAATCATTTTGGATAAATTCTGGAAAAGCTCATAATTTTGCACATTATGTAAATTTCCATTTTACTAAAAAAATTGAAAAATTTCAAAAAATTTATTCTCACCTTCCCTGCTAGTTAGAGAGATGTACATATATTTACTGATGGTCATGGTAACCGTCTACTGAGCCTTAACTATGATAGTAGGTAATGTTCCAAGTCGCCCTGTAAGGTTCCTCGAATTTCTATGTGTCATATGAACTGAACAGTGTTATTATTCGTCCGTTTACTAAAGAAAACTTAAGTATTCCTTTTCATCTTCCAGTGTGAAAAAACTTCTGGATGAACGCTAGTGATTATAATAAGCAAAACTAAAGTAACTAGTTTAATATATAAATTTTATTAAAATAAAACTTATATATTTACACTATCTTTATGCTAGTAAACAGGGTTGATAATGTAGGAAAAACAAGTGCATATTTTTTTGATTTCCCGATTGCCACTAAATTAGACTCCAACTAAAAGAAATATATACCAGAAGAAATAAATACCAAAAGAAAAACGGCTAGATTAAAACTAAGAATGAAATTCAAGAAGAATTTTTAGAGAATTCAAGGACTAGAGCGAGGAGTAATACAATCTGATTGCCAAAAGACTTTGCTATCGCCAAAGGAAATGCTTTCAGTGAAACGTGAAGATTACTTACTTCATGGCCTCACTTTGCTGTCGGATCGATTCTTCAGAAATGAAAATTACAAACATTCAAACAATAAAAAAGTTGGAAAACAATCATTTCATTATAGTAAGTTATATTTGCTAAAGAAAATTCCGCTAAACTGTGAATGCTTTAAATGAAAGGAAAGGTTGGAAAACATAAACAAACTTAAAGCATTGTTGACATTGTTACATTTTTTTTCTCCAACCCTGCTCTTTCAAGTAAACAAAGGATGCATAGCTAATAAAATGAAAAGTTGTTTAATATAAAAATGAATATTCTATAAACACAAATTTATGTGAAAACTTTTTGAATAAATAAATATATACAACACGTTATATATACAATTTTACCTATAACCGAATTTTCACTTCAAGGGAGCAGCTATTGCTTTTGTATCGACTGCAGAAAAAAAAAACTTTTAACAAAAAGAAAAGCGACTTCAAAAGAAAACTTTTCCAAAACAAATAAATTAGCACTAAAAAGTAAAAACATAACGATAATATAATGTAGTTAAAATTATTGTTATTTTTGGAGTCGGTATCAGCCAAGGAAACAACTCTGACAGAACAACTTGCTACATTAGCTTGGCTGACACCGACTCCAAAAATAACAATAATTTTAACTATCGTTTTCTTTTTTACTTTTTAGTGCATATTAAGTTGTTTTTCTTTTGAAGTCGGTTTTCTTTTTGGCAAAAGTTTTTTTTTATTTTGTGATTTTTATTGAATCTGGAGTACACTAACTAATTCATTACTAAAAAAATCATAATCGAAATCGGTTGGCGTGATATTGTGTTATTCATCCTTTTGTCGTGCATACTTAATGCAAATTTAAGACTTTTATGGTTTTCTCATGCATACCGTTGCCAGAACTGAAGCAAAAGGAAATGGGATCACACAGGAAGCACCATCTTTCAAATAGATAAAAAAATCATCAAAATCGGTTCACCCAGCGAAAATTCTGAGGTAACATACATAAAAAAAAAATACAGTCGAATTGATAACCTCCTCCTTTTTTGTTTGAAGTCGGTGAACAAAAATTAATGTGATGTTTAATAAATTCTAAATTTCACCAATTAGATTCAACGCAATAAATATTTATTTACAAAAACTCGTCATATTTTAAAGGCCTTTTGTTTTCTTGAAATAATCATTTTAATTTTTACTTCATTTTAATCATACATTTAAAACCATATTTGATATACATACCCATTCAAATGATCCAAATTATAGTAAATACTCTTTTTATGAAAATTAATTTAATAATCAATATCTTGATAGTAGACTATAGCTATTTCTAATTATTCTATAGGATTCACTGAGTATACGCAGCAACTGTTTGGTGATTTTTTTATAAAAACATTTTCTATCAACTTTTTAATGAATGTTAATTAGTTTTGAGTTGTATATTATTAAATACTTTATAAAAGGTATCTACACAGATCTACTTTAAATATAAAATTAAAACACTTACCTATACTTATTTTAAATATTCTGTTAAAATTATTATGTATTCATTGAATCAAATGATTCATGCATAATATCCTTTAATTTAATGCAAGTTTATGTATAGTTCAATTCAGAAAATTTGAACAAAAGTAGATTAAATAAATGTAATAACAGAATTTTTTTTGTTTTTAATTTATATTATTTATAGCAGTTGTTTTTAATAAAAAACAAATTTATATTATTTAGTAATAATTTTTGCTTTTCTTTAAATAAAGTTTATTGAAAATTTTCTAGCAAAAATTCCTGTTTTAATGAAAGATTTTTTGGGTAGATTCCAATATGAGTACACTTTCGATGAGGTTTCGACATAAAATAATATATACATATAACTCGTGTAGTCAAGGTTTGCGTACAAAAGTGAAGTTTGCTGATGGCTTTTGAAGTTAGTTTATTATGATATTTTCAGTTGACGTTAAAATGAGTAAATGTATAACGGACTGCACTTGTCCATTAGCTCGTTTGTTAATTATTACTCTCTAAAAACTAGCAATACCAAAATGATTGACTTATTATTTTGAGTAGAGATATTTTTTATTTTTACTAAAACGGAAGGTAAAAAAAATGGTAATGGTGATGGGCTCACCATAAAAAGAAAATTTTATATGTTGAAAAAAAAAAACTTGATTAAAGAATTTTAAGATAGTATTTAAAAAAATTTCAACCCCTACGGTTCAATTAAGTGCGTGGAGTTTTCCTTTACTTACGAGCTGTGTAAATAAGCGAAGTACACAATTTTAATCGAGGTCATTGCGAACGATCCTATGCAGTGTTTTCTACGAATTTACCTATTCTTGTTTCTAATTATAAAAATTTCAAACGTAATATTTCATCTAGGGTTAACTCTTAGCTAAAATCAAGATGATTTTGCATCCCGAAGCCTTTCGCAGGAGTTTCGATACTACTCCCTGGAATAGTTCTATTCAAAATGATACATATGATATTGATACAAGACTGATATTTTCAGAGACATTTTACATTGATAAGAAAAAATCATTACATTTACTCTCAAAAAAAAATTTCAGAATTATACATTTTTAATCCAAACAAAAAATGTGAGAAAAACATTTGAACAATAAAAATAATTCTTTCTTTCGCGAAAGTGCACATTCTAGGTAAATAAATAAATGTACCCATTGGGGTTGCTGCACTACTACAATATTATTTTAATAAATGAAAAGCTTTTTTTTTCATAATGAATCTTTTGATCTCAAGTTATGTTATATAGTAGTAGTAAATCGAATCATTTTCTACTTTTAAGTTTTTATCATCATAATAAGATAATAAAAAGTATTTTGAACTAAAATAATTTTATCTCACGTTCAAACATTATCTAAATCTCTGCTTAGTATTATAGGATATACTTTTACAATAGATACATACAAAAATACAGTAATGAATGTATGTATACAGAGAGTCTCAAATCTAAGCGGAAAAAAACTGGCTGAATTCTCATACATCTTAATATACTTTGCAGCAGGCATAATTTTCTGACGTAGCAAATAGTCATTTTCGGTTCTCGAACACAGTAAAATCATAGTAAATCAACGTCATCATTTCAAATTCTGAAATGAAATATTTCGATTAATGAAATATTTCGTTCTCACAATAAAATGAAAGGCTTGCCAGATTTTAAGTAACTAAAAGAAACTAAATTTTGAACAGCCATAAGGTGTGATGTGACTGATCAGCAGCTACTCTCTAAAAACGAAATAGTGAAATGTATAAAAAATCACTATTTGTCACTTTTTGTTAGTGAGAAGTTTATCACTATTTGAAAGGAGTATACCACTAGCTAAGTAATCAAGAGCTTCACTACTTCTTTCAAGCCAAAGTGATTTCTATGTGCAAAGGCACACGTCAGTTCTATTAAAGCCTAAAAAACATGGTAAAACATGGTTGGTGGGAAAGAAATAACAAACAACCTTTGACTTTCCGAACGAAGTTTCAGTTTGTCAACTACAATAAATATTTATTAATGCAAAATTTACAAGAAATGGTGATAAAGACTTTCATATTTTTTATTTTAATCTAGAAATGGTTTTCGGACCCATAAACAATTTATATCTTCAAGAGATACGCTGTAATATCATGCTGGATTGCACTGCAAATCAATTCCACCAATTAATCGTTTTTTTTTTTTTTTTTTTCAAATCCTTAATAAATACTTTAAATTCAATGAAATTTTTTATATTAGTTTTTAGAAAGTTTTTACTATTTTAAAAAATGTTTTGACATTATTTCGGTCTAGAATTTGAAGTAGGATGTGGACAGCCAAAAAAAATCTTCCTGCAATAAGTGATATTACATGGATGTTAGAGAAGACTTTCCTAAATCTTGAATGAAGTTTAGTGGGTCATATTGTGAGAATTATACTTCAAAGATAGTCTTATAACTTTCATTCTTTTGGAATTTTATTATGATTATTTTTCCATGAATAAATTACATGGGTTATTCATAGTACACATGAAATAAGGCATATCGTATATTTTTGAGCTACCTTGTACAATGCTCTTACAGTTGCACACAATAACTATTCCTGTTGTATTACATTATTAAACATATATTCCTGTTTTTTTCCCTCAGTTACTAGAAACACCATAACATATATACTCTCGTATAGTTACTTTTCTACTTTATATGCAGGCAAGCCTTAAGTTTATTATTTTTAGCATAGATTTAAAAGTATATTAAATTTGTTAGAGTCGTTGTTCTAGAATAGGGTGATTCAACTGTTTATGTATGGAATAACATTTTGTTGCGTATTTATGTGAGCTTTACATTACATACAAGGTGAGACAGGAAATGTATAATTTTGAAAACACACTTTAAAGAAAAAACCCATCCATTTTTCCGAATTAGGAACCCGTACTAGAGCTAGGAACGATAACGTGGAGTAGGTACCCTGCGGTGTTTCGCTTGTCTTTGTCTCGCCTTGCCCAACTTTTTCAAAAAAGTTTTTTGAAGTGAAAACTTCTTTAGCGGCGTTGTACACTTTTTTTGTAATGGGTAAAAAATGTTAAACTCGCGTCAGGACACGTGGCCTGATCGAAAAAGCGTACGACTATGTCACAGTCAGTACACCGGCTCTCGTCCGATCACTGAAGTTAAGCAACATTGGTGCTTGGATAGATGACCGCTTGGGAACACTGTGTGCGGTTGCCTTTTTATTAAAAATAAATTTTTTTTTTGTTTTGGTTTTTTTTTTTAAGTGAAGGCTTCTTTAGCGGCGTTATACACTTTTTTTGTAATGGGTAAAAAATGTTCGTTCATGAAATTGTCATGTTTGTGTACGATAGCGCAATAAATAAATATTGTATTCTACCACATAAATGATAGTACTTTTATACTGATAATTAAAGCAATTCGTGCAAAATTATTCCCTGGCCATTCCAAAATATCAAAAATGCACAACGTTAATATTCAAGTTTTCACTTCTGCCGGCACTCCTTCTTTTTTTTTTTTTGAGTCCATGATAATATAGGACCTGCTTGCGATTACAGTCGAGTATCATCTCCACATTACTCTCACTCACTCTCCACTTCTCTTTTCCTCTCTTTTCATTACTAGTTCTCAGGCTCAGCTCAAAAGTTTTTTTATAACGCACAGAAAGTTACCGCAGTAGCTGTTGCCACTTCGATATAGTAATGAAATACTTGTGAGGTAAGACAATAGTTTAGTTAGTCTAACTTTGGTAAGTGTAAGAGAAAAAACAAGAGTATTAAGAGAGAGGCAGGAAGTGTACCTGAATAGATTCCGAATAGAGAGAGACAGAAAGAGTAACAAGAGCTAAAAGAATGAAACTGACTATTGGTGGTTCAAACCCTACAAAATGTGATGAAAAACTTAGTCGCCTGGAAAAATGTGTGCGTCTAAATAAATATCATCCCACTGGAGGTATTTTAGGAACTCACTTATATTTACTTTATTTTCTTAATTACTTTTTAATAATTTGCGTTGTTAAAAATACAATTTATGTAATTTTCTTAAATGAGTTAAATGTTTTTTCAAGATAGTAAAATAGTAATTTCGAAAAATTGATGAATTTTTGATTTACAGCGTTTTTAAAATCACACACTCTGTCCCACTTTGTACGTACAGAATACATTTTGTTGCATATTTATTTAAGCTTTACATATTTAACTTAAAAGATTTTTTGTTTGTTTTTTGTTTCAAAAGGTATTTGAGATATTTGAAAATTCTTTTAAGATAAAGTATACAGGATGCAAGAAAGAAGGTAAACTTTCCCCAAAATCAAAAACTTGTAAATCCATTGCTAATGGAATTTATTATTATCAGTAAAATGTCTTCAAATGTTCCATTTGTCATACATTAAAATAATTTAATCGGTGTAGAAATGTTTATCGTTATAGGAATATCATAATTAGTTATAGTGCCGTTTCTGATATTAACTTTCTGAACTTAGAATATATGAAAATTTTTTCTTAGATTAGATATATGAATCTGCTTCGTTAAGCATTATTATTTATATCTCTTACAGCAAACTATATAGCATCACTTTCGTTGTGCATCATGCATCTTTGTATAACACAATATTCTCGAAAACTTTGTTCTTAGCCATTCTCTTCTCAATTTTCAGAGTTTATAGCGTTCGATTGTTCTTCCATTCTTCTCATCGCTTCCTAAATATTTTTCGAAAATTTTCAATTTGTTTGCTAATAAAAAAGATTTCTTCATAATTGATGATGAATTGAACCGCTTTTAGTAAGAACTTATTTTCTTTTTTTAGGTATATAGTCAATAACACCCCCCCCCCCCTTTAATCCATTGTCGAGGGGACAAATTCTCCGTTTTTGTAAATCTTACAAACATTCCAAATATCACATTCTGGCAGATCTTATTAAAACTTTGACGTGTAAAAAGAAACTCTGAATTTGGTCTTTTTTCTGTTTCGTTAACTTACGTTTTGTGAATAAATAAATACATCTATATTTGCAAAAATTCTCGCTATAAGAATAAAATTTAATGAATTATCCGGTATAAACGTAATAAGAATATTTCTCATATAAAACATAATGTATATGAAATTCAACTAAAACTTTTTTACAACTTTTAATACCTAATATAAATAGCATTTAACACAAAACTTGGGAAAAAATAAAATTACCAAACTCTGTAGGTAAAATTGTACACGTTATTTGGTGTTCATTTATAGTCCTTAAATACTTTTTAACTATACATAAAATAATACTGTTACAGACAGAGAAAATGGGTCATGTTTTCAAGCTTTCATTTCGGGAAAACACTAAAGTTTTTTTAATAATAATTCTTAAAATATTGAATATGCTCTGTAACCCAATTTCTTTACCTGCTAATGTATATATAAGTAATTAAAAACATTTTTTTTTTTTGGAACTATTAATAAGTTTTTGTATTTTATATATTTTTGTAAGTTTTGTTTTTTATTCCATTCTCATCGTATTTACGGCAAAGTTTCTTTTTTTGTTGTATGTTTTACTGCATATTTATTAAATAACGACCACTTTAGGAGAAAGTTGAACTAACAAGATGTTTCTTTGGTAGGATTTATATCACGAACATAAAAAGTCTAATTTAATAGCTTTCAATGTTAAACTGAGTGTTTTTATGTATCAGCCACACTTAGTAAGGAAAATATGAATTAATTAAAGAAGTATTTGAAAAATAACTCGTGTTCAGTACTTACTGCAGTTCTACTTTTTTGTCACAAAGTCAAGCTAAACAATTTATTCCTGCTTTATTCATAGTTAAATGAGAAAATATTTATTGTTTTTGTTTTATACAAGTCTTTGAGGGTGTTTTCATCATGAAATGGGACAAAGCTATTTGAGGGCACCAAAAACTTTACGATTTGTTTTGGTCTGAACAGTAGTAGACCGTGGGGCAGAAAGGGTGCATTGTTAAATGATCAATACTTGAAACTTAGTGATTGATTTCCATTTGGCGAGTTTATCAAACTTCTCTCTATGACTTTTTTCGAAAGTTCTGCGTTTTCAAATGATCATGAAAACTGTATATTGAAGCTATATATCGGTCTGAAAAAACGTTGCATGGAATATGATGGAATTTGTCGAACACTATGACCACTGGATAATGATAATAAGTGTTAAACAATTCAGGAAAAGTGAACCATGTATGGTATTACAAAAACTAAAATACTTAAGCATGACATGTTCAAGGTATTAGGCAAGCTCACCGGTGCAGTATTTGTGTCGGACAAAATAATTATGAGGCTTTTTAAGGAGTCACATTGTCCGAAAAATCCCTGCTGGGTTTTTTCAGACCGATAGCTTAAATATCATGCTCATTTGAAAACGCTACACTTTCGAAAAAAGTCGTAGAGAGAAGTTTAGAAGAATCGCCAAAAGGAAGTCACTCACGAAGTTTCAAGTATGTATTGATTATTTAACAATGCACCCTTCCTGCTCCACGGTCTATACTTAACTGTAGTCAGGCATTAAAATTTTACATACTTTATTTAATAAAAACTAAGTGTATTGGATTGAAACTATAAGAGAGATTGTTTATTGGAGTATGTGTAGATACTCATACATTTGATATCTCTGGGTGTTATAGTGTCGCGGAATGAAATTTTAGTGCTAGGATAGATTTGGAGACCAGTTCGTCAAAAACTGGTCTCGGGTCTATTAGGTTTAACAAAATGTAACTAACTTACTAACTTACCACTTTGGAATGTTTTGCATGGATAATAAATTCGATTGAGATGTACATACCTGTAACAAAAAAAAACAACACTTTATTTTCCCTTGTATCTAATTTTTTTAAATCTAAAACTAAGGAATGCACAAATCGGAAGCGCAATCATAGATCCACCACTATGCGGATGTGCTTAATTTTCGTCATATTGGTAAATTATTAAAGTTAACCAACAAAATAGAACATGCCTTTTTTAAAGACAGCGATCTTCTAAGCAATCAATCAAATCCTCAAGCTAACGTTTGAAGAATAAGTATCTGTACAACTTTGATAGTTAGCATGATAGTTGGTAAAGCAAAGTGTCCGTTATTCGAAATCTGAAAATAGCAAAAATTTCAATTCCAAAGTATCAGATAACAGCCAGTTTTATCGAGTTTTCAGAGCCGAATTGAGCTTAAAAGGCCTTAGGGTGACGAAACTGTGAGAGTTTCATTTGAAAATCACTTGAGATCTAATAGAGTTTATATGAAGGATAAAAATTACAGTATTTTGCCAATTACTATATTTATTTTTCATATATCATACCGAACTAGTAGGAAGAGTAGAATGATAATGTGAAAAGTGGGATAAGTAATTTTCTCGTTTTACTCTCTGCCAGGTAAGCTCTCTAGTCGGGGGCCTATAGGCAGATGAAAGATGATTTGTTGTCTATTTTTAGAACAAAAGTGCAGATTCTGGTCAATGTCCTTTCATAAGACATAAACTGAAAAGCAGGATGCGCTCTTTTAAATTTTTACGATACAGTTGTCAATCAACAACAATTTAATAAGAATAAAGCATAAACATTACAAGTATAATATTCTGAAGAAACGTAAATTTTTAATATCCATTAATATTATAAATTATCGTAAAAATCCAAAATGAAACATATAAAACACACACATACCAACCAAACGAATCCTTTTTAAAATAACACAAATAAAAGGAACAAAATAAATTTAATGTGCATGTATATAGTAAAACATAGTGGCCATTAAATGAATAATGAAATGTTATATATTTTATCCAGTAAAATAAGAGGATTATTTTAAATAGCTAAAGTTAAACACGTTCATCAACAAGCAGTTACATTTCGTGTAACCCATATAGAATCAGTTACCAAAAATACTTTGAACAAACGCTAGCATTTTATTTTTTTATTATGTTTGTCACAGATGAATAGCTGCATTTTATTTTGCTTGAAAAGCAAATAAAGTATTTAAGTGAGTGACCTATATGCATTACATTCCGAAAACTTTATTTATTTTCAATTTTTAAGGCATATTATGGGCCTGCAGTGTAAAAGCGTGAGCTTTCAATCAATTAGTGGAGGGCTTTTAAGATATATTTTTAATAGTGAAAATTAGCATGGTTAACGACCAAAACTAATGCAAATTTTTCTCCGATACTGTAAATAGAGTAGTCAGAAAATTGGACATTTCAACTTACGATCCTCATCCAATGGTCTCTTGTGATGGGAAAAAGTTTAGCAACCCTCAAACTACTTTCACACCATTCAATATAAAGAGTTGACATACTTATAAGTTCAAGAGGACGATAATAAGTTTGTGATGGGAAAAAGTTTAGCAACCCTCAAACTACTTTCACACCATTCAATATAAAGAGTTGACATACTTATAAGTTCAAGAGGACGATAATAAGCACGGTTTTATGCGACCCTCTTAAAAGTGGTAGAGAAACGCAAAGTCTGTAAAAAAACTAATGGAACGAGGGGTAACGATTTATGTTTAACATTTCATTATTGGTTTATCAAAACAAATACAATGATTATTGAAAGCCCCGCAAACATAGCAGAGGAGGTTTAGAGCCAATAAATAAAGAAAACAAAACGTGCTTTCTTGCGCTTAATATAACAAAAAAACAACTAAAGCTACTGCTTCTCTGCATAGCAAAACCATCCGTGAACAATTTCATACTGATTTAGCCGAAAATCATTCACTTTCTCTTTCTCCTTCTCTTTCGAATGAATTATTATTCGACCCCCTTTCATAAAAATTAGGTACTTAGCTTAAAAGAGATTTCGTTAAAGTATTGTCCAAAACGATTAGTATTATAATATTCTGGCACTCATAAAAAATTAGCCCGTTATCTTGAATAATTTGAAAATAATTTAGGATAAATGAATTTTTTTTCCATAATTGTATACAGAAATTTTTTAAAGCTTTGGTGACATCTTTACTCAAGAATAAATCTACATCTCTAACCGATTAGAAATGATAAAGAACATTATTATCAAAGTTTTCCGGAAAGGAGTGTGTACACTCTCAGTAGATGTATTTCGCAAGGTGTGACAAAATTATTGCGAAAAATGTACCGAGTAAAAGCCTAGGATCATTTGCGCGCAATACGTTTTTTTAATAAAATTTATTTAAATTTTTTATATTTGAAACCAGAGGTGAAAATAGTTAACTAACTTCATCCATCGAGTATTTAACAAATCGAGTGCCGGGTCGTTTTTTCAATCCATGTTCATAAAACTGTGTACAAATATTTCAATACTCATTTCCTATAAATAAGAAAGAAAAAAATTGTGAAAAAGTTACCTTGTGACTAAACAATGTGAAAATATATAGTAAGAGCTATTTTTTCATCCAAAAAGAGTGAATTGTTAATATGAAACTCATCTGTCAAATTCACACAAAAAATCCGGTATGAAAGACTCTATACAAAATGTTTAATGATCCTTCAAGAAAACAAATACACAATTTTATTTTTGGGTGTGCATTTATATTGATTGCATTTAATAGATACCATATATCCATCCAGCGAAATAACGAAAGGGGAGAACTACAAATAGCTAAAGATGATGATGATAAAAAAAAAACAATTTTGTTTTCACTCTCATTGATAGATAGAAATAATCCTTAATTGAAAATCCTTAAATATAATTTGGTAGCAATTTGTTATAAGTATTACGGGTTGTGATAAATTAATGTGTATTTTTTTTCTTACCAACGAGTCAGCATAAAACATTTTCGGTGTGTATACGATGCGTATTTTTTCGAATACAAGGCGAATTACAATTGACATTAATTTATAATGAATGAACGATCACAGAATGGGTGGAAACCGCTGGATGTAGTAATTGCAAACAAAAAGAAAATGTAAAAATATGCTAAGAAAAAACGGTGCGAAACAATTCATGCTGTAGAAACTACCTATTAAGTGTAGAAAAATGTATAAATTTGTTTGTGCCGATATTAGTTTCACAACCAGGTTTTATCTAGTTTTTCAGTTTTTCTACGTTTTTAGTAGTTTTAGCCTATAGTTTCAAAAACAGGTTGTATCAGAATAGACGGAATTGCGTCCCAGGCGCAACCGGAGTGACAAGACGAAACGAGTATAAGGACTTGATCTTTTTTCCATTAATTTTGATTAAATCGGACCGGACCATTTAGGTACTGGATCTTATCATAGAGGTCGCAAATACGTGCAAGCTAGAATTGAATCATAGTGTTAAGAAAAAATATACTAAAGTCCAATTCGCATAAGAACAATAATAATTTTTTGAGACGCCAATCAATTCTACATTTATCTTCAGCACTTTGGAATACGCATTGACTTAGCAGGCGATTTTTGCTATAAAATCGAGAGTTCCAGTTTAATATTTCCTGCTCTGGTAGAAAAACGTGCACTAGAATGGTACATTCCACGAGTGTAAAGCGTAATATTGTTGTAATTACGGGTTTGGATGATTTTGTCGACTATAGTGGAGTTAGTTGGATTCTGAAGTTTTCAGCTCTAGCGTTCAAAAATGGGACACTATTACCGAAATAATTTTATTACCAGTCTATTTTTCCGATTTATTTTTTCCTAAATTCGTATAGAGATAAGTTTTTCTAAATTTTCGATAATACCTTTGATGTTCTAACGGGTTTTGTCGAGAATTCATTTAAAAGTTTTTCATTATTACTGCATTTGTTGTGGAAAATAATAATTAATAATAAACAGTGAAAATAACAATCTCATTGAAGAAATACAGGAAAAACTAACAAGCAGCAGCATTGTAATACTTGGTTATTATTATATTTATATATAGGGTGATTTTACCAGAAATAAGTCCGCACGGTAGGCCACCATACAAAAGTGTTCTTTCCTCGAGGAAAAAAACAAACATCTTATCGAAAATCTTAATTAAAAAGAATTGAAAAAAATGCAATCGTACCAGGACTCGAACCCAGAAGTTATGGATTCATGCCAAGTGCCTCAGCTAATGGGGCCATACGAGTACTGATGCGAGTGTATTTTTTTCAATTCTCTTTAATATACGCTCGTATAAGTTTTCGTATTGCGTAATAGTAGTTCAGTATTTATAAGGACATATTGTAATCTGTCATTCCCTATTTAAATCGCCCGATCTATTATAATAATGTAAACAACACAATTTCCATAATAATTTTCATATAATATTATAAAACCATATTTTCAACCGTTATGTTTGTTGGTTAGAATCTGATGTGAGCGCTTGTGAATGGCTGATGAATGAAATTTGTATAAAACATAAATCGGTAAACAAAACGTTTTAAATGGTTAAAATGTGGTCTGATAACAAAAGCATTGTGGTCTGATAGTTTGTGTACACCAAACTCGGAAAGTTCATGTACACATCGAGTTGAGACCATGGATATAGAAAATAAATACATAATGATTTATTCATGTTGGTACAATTATTAAATATTATATCCTGAATAAAGAGTTTTATCTTCACTTTGTTTGTTTTATCTTGGCTAAGTCGTGATCGTAGCCGAAGAATTTTCTCAATTCTATATTAATTTTTCCATAACAAAATGTGCTTTGTTTGTGGTTGTTTGTATGATATCTTCCCTATTTCTAGAGAAGGAGGCTTGAGTTTGAAAATCACAATTTTCTGATTTCCCAACAAACCTGCACGTGAATTTAATGCTCTACCTTCAACGTACTGGAATATCATTTATTAGCACAACAAATTATTTCTTTTTACTTTATTATATTATAAATATAATAAAGTATTGTGATCGAAAAAAAAATCGATATCGGGGTTTCAACGGAAATACTCGTTTTGAGGGTCCCTGATTCCCAAAAAGTGGTTTTTAAAAAATGTTGCGTCCGTCGGTATGTCGGTATGTCGGTATGTCTGGTATCAAGCTGGAGCCTTCAATTTTCAACCGATTTTTCTCAAACTCGGTACATAGATTTAATTTGGTCATAATTCCAGACGATTTTTTCATTTTTTCCCTAGGCCCTTTTTTAAGAGTACTTCCCTCTAGGCAGTAACAGGATTTTTGGGGATTTCTCCGAACCGGCTCTAACGATTTCAATTAAACTTGGCACAAGGCTAGACCTTAAGGTGTTCCTGGAATTGGTATAACCCACATATCCAGGAAAATTCAAAAGACCCACACCCTAGAGAAAACCTTTTTTTTGGGTTTTCTCAAAAATGGCTCTAACGCTTTCGATTAAACTTGACACAAAGCTAGACCTTAAGGTGTTCCTGGGATTGGCTACATATCCAGGAAAATTCGAGAAGACCCACACCTTTGGGAAAACATTTTTTTGGGCTTTTCTCAAAAATGGCTCAAACGATTTCAATTAAACTTGGCACAAGGCTAAACCATAAGGTGTTGCTAGAATTGGTATTAGCCACATATTCGGGAAAATTCGAGAAGGCCACACCCTAGATTTCCACCACTCTAAAACATTTCTAAATACAGGAAAATGGGATTTTCTAGAGAGAGGCTGAGGGGACAGCAGTGAAACTTCGTATCAGGGTTTATATCAACAAGGTCCTAGGTTTGATACTGTTTACGTTCAAGTGCAAGTGCAATAAAACCTCAAAAATCGCATGATAAAATCGTATAATTATTCAAATTGTTCACATAATCAAATAAATCAAATAAAGAAATAAATAAAACTTAATTAAGCCAAATTAGTGAAGTTAAAAAACTTAAGCATTTCCTTGTTTTTAAATACTTAATTCTTACAATTGGCTGCTTTCAATCAAAATATTACAAGAATAATATATCAATTTTATAATATAATAAAGTCTTGTCCGATGTTTCGGACTGTTTATTCATACTGTAACAAGCGCTTTAACTGAACTTTCTACATCGACTGTCTGTAGTGAACTGAACTGTTATTTCTACACATTTCATCATATATGGCGTTTCCTAACCTCGTTATATTTTTTTCGTTATTTAATAGATGTCAGATTTAATAACATTCTTTTTAGAAACAACCTTTATAGCCAAACGATGCCAGACTCATTACAATATCAAGAACAGTTTGACCTATAACTATTACTTCTTAAGATTTCTTCAAACAATTCTATATCAATCATCCAATAAATATTGAACGACCACTTCAAACTTCCATAAAACTAAACTCCATACAACAATATATGTTGTATAGAACTTTTAAAATATAATAACATTAACTAAAATGGACAGAATTCACTAATAAAACAAGTATAGCCATTCTACTATACTAAAAGCAATTCAGTTCAGAAGTATGTATTGTATATACAGGGTGTTAAAAAGCTCCAACCATTCCCACTAAATTTTAGAAAATAATAACCAATCTAATGATGGCCTTGGATTTCATCTGAAACTTTAAAGATTATTTAATCGATTCTTAATTATAGGAGTTCTCGGGAGTAATGCTCCCGAACAAAGATCCAGTCAAGTTTTTTGTATTTCAATGCAAAGCTATGAAAACCATTTAGCAATTTTTTTCTACAATTTTTATAGTGAATTCATTTCATCAATAAGAATCTCATTTAAAAAAAAAATAGTTAAAAAAAAAACACGCTTTTGTAACTAGCTGAACTAGAGATAGAAAATAATTTCATTAAATTAAAAAAACAAAAAAAAAGTTAAAAACATTTTATCGTAAAAAGCGTGGGGTGCTAAAAATTATTATTTACTGTAATTCTGCTAGGTTTACTGTAATAATTGTACCAGCGAAATAACTTTTATCTTGGTCGTTTTTTTCAGTTACTATTTTCTCGAATTGAGGGGATCTCGAACTTCTGGAACACTCGGTATATGTACCCAGAGTTAGAGTACCAAATACTTTAGATCATTATTTAATTTAATTTTACAGAAAATAAGTTTATGTTTGTTTTCGGACATTTATTTATGTCCATGTTGAAATTTTCTAATATAAATTTATACAAACTATAATGTATAAAATACATTTTGTTAAATTGTTTCAATGATAAAAATAGTTTAGAAAATTTTAAATGAAAATTTTGTTGTACATAAAACACATATTTTAGTCGAACAGTACCACATTTTTTTGTCAAAAAGCAAGATGGATTATTTTGATAAAAATAAGAAAAAAAGAAAAATAAACAAAATCTTGTTTTGATGAAATGCAACTTTTGAAGTTTTATTAATTGCATATTAATTTCTATGCAGCTGTTAATTTCCATGAAAGTGGTTAAACTCAAACGTATAAGGAAATGGAAAACGTTAGCAAAATTAGATTGCAATGTTTTAGTTATCATTTTATTACGTCTCTAAATTAAATTTTAAGATTTACTCTGATAATGCTCTCATAAGTTTACCAAATCATCGCCTCAAACATTTTAATAATAAATTGAATCTGATTTATAATACTAAATCATTTAATAAGGCATTAAATCATGTTGGGTTTAGTAGGTAGGGTAACATGTAATACCAAATGTGTAATGTACCTTGGTTCATACGCGAATTTCTCGACAGAAAGTATTATTATGAAGACTCAGTTTATTTACTAGAAGACAAACAATGTAGAAAATTTATCCTTGTGCATCTGTTTCCAAGTAAAGCAAAAATTACAATTTTTAGTGTTTCAAATCTATATAATTTTGATTTTACTATTCATAAATTATTTCTGTATGTCTAAATCACAATCCACTTAAACCAGTACCGATTGGGGGGTATTTTACTACACCATACTTCAGTTTTAAAAAAAGCGTAAAATATTGTAGAGATAAAGGTTGGAGGGGATAAGGATGCACATTGCACAGAGATTAAGTTAAAGGCGCACCGTGATGAACCTCGGATCTAGCAACGTGCCGTATCATGGATAGAAGATAATAGCAACAACTACTTTATCCTCTGTTAAAGGTTACCATATCTTAGATCTTAGAGTAGTAAAAGTGGAAAAAGTTGAAGCAGTTTCTAAAAGCTCAGAAAGAGGGTATCTTTTAGGGAACTTTTTCAATTTTTTCATTTAAACACAATATGTGAAACTGTTCTCTAGAATGGATAGAAAGATTAAATGTGGAAGAGAATATTTCTGGGGCTTTCTAAGTGCATTAGGATTCTATGACGTGGTGCACACATCATAGTTGTTAATAATAAGTTGTTCGTATCGATAGTTTTTTTAATTTTAATTGTGGTCTTTTAATACATGTGTTTAAATAACTCAATACTAAAATTTTCTTCCCGGGTACTACATCTTCCCCCGTATAGGTGTAGATGTACATTAATAAATCTAATATTTATGATGTAAAATGTAGACAGAAAACTGAACGTAGAGTAAAGTATTTAAAGTCGAAATATTTATCTTGAACAGGATAAAATATTATGAAATTTTAAACAGTACCTATTTTATCACCATCACAAAAAGAATTAAATGTTATGTTTGTTATAAAACATAAATTGTCCAGTTTATTTTGATAGAGTTAAATGTTATAATGAATTCTCATGAAAATATTACTATTATTTTATTCAATTAATTGAAATCATGTTGAAAAATTAAGTGAAAATTAAATTTCACTTAAAATTATATGCTTGTTTATCACACTTGAATTTCAGGGTGTTCTTAAATCACTATTGACATCGCAGGTTCCCCAGAGACAGGAGCTAGAAGAATACTTCCAATTCAAAAGCTATTTCTCTTAAAAAGGGGAAAATCTTTGGTTCAAGGTATTTTTGCGTTGCTCGAATAGATAAAATTGTAAAATGTAATCTTAACCTTGGGTGTCTGTGTACTCTGAAATTATGTCCTGTGAATATGTAAGATAAATTGAAATTTTTTTATTATTAGTATTCAATTTATGCCTAAATTTCTCTTACGCCGGTGGCGGGTGCCTACTTACGGACCTGCCTATCACACACAAATTCAATCCAAATTTGATAAAAGAAGTATGTAATCCTACTAAATTTGGGCCATACTTTTCAAATTTGTGATCAAAATTGTCCTAGCTTTAACAGGTTCCAAGTATGTAGAGTCCTGGGCCCGGAATTAAGCACATAAGTGATAGCTAGCGAAAAACTGACATCACAGCTGAAAGAATGACTCGAACTTAGTGAATCCAAGAAAAAATTAATAAGATCGAATCAAATTTGCCTGTGTTATCAAAAAAATCGAGTTTTTTAACTTTATGACGTCATCAAAATCCTAAAAATTTAGTTTTGCTCTATCACATCCAAATTTTATCCAAGTTTTATAAACCAAGTATGTAATCCTACTCAATTTGGGTCATACTTTTCAAATTTGTGATCGAAATTATCATAGCTTTAACAGGTTTCAAGAATGTAGAGTCCTTGTAACGGACATAAGTGACAGCTAGCGAAAACTGACATGACACGATATATTAAAGGCAAAATACATCGGACACTGAGTAAAATAGTATTTAATATGATATGATTAAATTGAAATATACATTCATCGTTCTATTGTTTAACAATATATTCACCCATCAGACAGGACAGAAGACTAAGCTATATCTGTATCTATCAGTAACAGAATTGTATCTATCTCTTTATGTTGTTACATAAAAGGAGGAAGACAATTTAATTGATAAGCTAGATTATCCTTTGTAACTGGTAACGAACATCAACCGAACGAACCGATACAATACCATCCACAATGTTGGTCGACTGTTACAAATATAATATATACAACAAACTATGGTGAAACAGACCATAAAGGTCGCAACAATAACTTTCTGTATTCTTACACAAGTGTGATAAATTATCTTTATTAGTCTAGAGACGATTGGCAACAAATAAATTTTTTTCTTTAGTAAAATCAAATTATTTACCATGAGATAGTTGTCCAAAATAAATAGTAGAATTTCCAATATAATTTTTAAAATAATCAAAACCATAGGTGAAAGCTCATACAGAATCAGTACTCTCTTCTGCACTTTTTTTCATGCGACAAATTTATTTGTCACACTTACTTGAAAATTCGTCATTGCATAGAAAATCGTGTATAGAACAAAGGCGCGTATTCGTAAAGAAAAGTAGCATGGGGAAATATCTATTACACATTCTAGTAAATTTGATGCATGCAGCGGGAATTTACTATTATCGTGCGATAGGTATATGTATCGCCCGAAAAACGCTGAAAAAGAGGGCACTGATCCTGTATTAGTAACAAATTGTGGTTGTCACTAAAATTTGTCAATATTTACTATTATATTATTATTATTATTTATTTATTTGACTCTAAAACTTATCAATTTACAGCTTTTAATTTAATTATACATTATATTTATAAAAAAAAAAAATAAACAAATTGTTACTCTAACTTCCCCTCTAGCCATATCCTTTTGCTTAAGTTCCTCTTTATAGTCCATCATTTCAATTATATTTTTACCACTTTCCAAATTAACCCTTAACTCACTCAATCCTTCACAAAATAATATCAAATGCTCCTCACTTTCACTTTCACTGCATATTGCACATATTTTATTTCCTTCTACATCCTTTGCACTGTCATAATTCCAAACTCCAAGTCTAAATCTTGCAAATTCCCTTCTTTCACTAAGCTCCAAATTATTAATATAGTGTGCTCCATCTTTATAGTGGTTTATTCTGGCGAAAAATTGCAATGATTTTTTTCCTCTAATATCCGTAAACATTTTTCCGTAGGTATCATTCTCAATTTTTTCCTCTACTATTTTCATAGTTTTTTGTAGCATAGTTTCTTCATATTCTTCACTTATTTTTATGCCTAATTCCTCTAACTTTATGTCCATTTTGTCTCCCCAGCTTTTATGCTCACCGTACTGACTATTCGCTACACACGCCCTTTGAATAACTTTTTGTGGGTTACACTTTAACTTTAAGTAGTATTTTATTTCATTTTTTAATATTTCGCACTCTAATGGTAATTTTCCTAATTCAATCAAAACAGCATTATTTACAGTAGCCGCGCTCACACCTAATATTTCTTTAAATATTTTGTTCCTAGCTTTTTCTAACTTCATTATCCCATTTTTATTGCCCCATATCTGGCATCCATAAGTTAGAATCGGCTTTATTAGAACCTCAACTATGCGTATTAAGGTGCTGGCTGACATCCATTGGTTACTATACATAAACCTCCTTATGATAAAAAGCCCTCTTTCTGCTTTCTTTACTGCTTCCTTAAAGTGCATGTCCCATTTTCCATTCCAGTTGAAATGTAGCCCTAGATATTTGAAATTATCGACTGTTTCAATTCTCCTACCATTGTATGTCCATTTTTCTGCTTGCTTCAGTTTATGCCCGTTCCTGAATACCATTATTTTTGTCTTATTTTCATTTACCACGATTTTATTTTTTTCACTATATCTGTGCAACTGATCTATAGCTCTTTGCATACCGATTGCCGTTTGTGATATTATTACCATATCATCTGCGTACATTAACACATTAATTTCGTTGTTCAACATCCAAGATGCATGTGTATCCACCTCCTTTATGTTGTCCGGTAGGTCATTAATAAACAAGGAGAACAATGTAGCAGACATCTGGCATCCCTGCCTTAATCCCCTAGATGTCATTCCTCGTTCTGTTAAATTATTATCATTGATTTTTATACAAAAATCATAGCTCTGGTAGATAGCTTTTAATAGCTTAATCATTTCTGGCGACACATTCAATTTCATTAATTTATCCCATAGAAGCTCTCTGTCATCATAGAATCAAAAGCCTTTTCCATGTCAACAAAACAGCAGTACAATTTCTTCCTTTTCCTTCCCAACGTCCTTTCCACTAATTCATTTAAAATTAATAAATTGTCCAGAGTACCATAATTCTTTCTAAATCCTGCTTGTAATGGGGATATAATTTTCTCCTTTAACGCCCACTTTTGCAGTCTGTCTGCAATTATTTTTAAGAAAACTTTGCTTATAATAGGTAATAATGTTATGCCCCTATAGTTTGTAAAATTTGCCTTATCTCCTTTATTTTTGTATATATTACAGATAATGCCGGTTTTCCAATCCTGCGGTATTTGTTTGGTTTCTTTTATTATATTAAACATTTCTGTGAGAATTTCTACTATATTGCCGTCTACTATTATATTACCAATATGCTATTTACTTTTTACAACCTTTCTCATGACAAATATTTAGGTTTGAAATTTCAAACGTATAAATTTCAATTTATTTGCTACCACTCTTTAAGGATGTACGAGCGCCAGGACAGTTTTGTATAAAAGGCTTGATTTTGTTTATATGAAGTTGGACTAATTGTAAGTCTTAATCAATTCTGAAAATTTTACAGGGGATTGTCCGATTATTTAAAGTTGCATATTTAACTAATGGGAAAATGCTAGATGGATGATATGTTTTCATAGATTTCTCCAAACTGGTCAGTGTAAATTAAAAAAAAAACTATTTAAATACAAGTTTAAACCTTAATAAATTATTCAAAACAAAATAAAAAACCGTTGTGTCTGACTAATTTGGGATGTATAAGTACAGTAATGGGAACACAAATTAAAAATATATAATTTTCAATTTTGATGGTGAATTATGTTGTATAACTTGACAATATAAGACGAAAAGCAAGAATAGAATTTTTCAATACCTGAAGTAATTTTCAAAATTGAAAATTGGAATTTTTTTTTAAACTATTTAGTTTTCGATATTTCAAAAACCAAGGCAAATATCGAAAAAGTTATAGGTACAAATAATTTCAACTAAAATTCCAAACTTGCCTCAACGCTCGTATTACCTTAAGCGTCTTATTATTTACAATCAGTTTTTCATCAGTTGCTTTATACCCCATTTTTTAGCGGACAACACTTACGCTTTAAATTGTTACCTCAAAAATAAAAACATAGCTTAATCGACAATAATGAACTGATTTCAATTTCCCAAATGAAAAGCATAACTTTCTATCAGAAAGTAAATGAACAAATATATAATGTTCACATAGTACAACTACAGAGTGTTTGTTTATGATGTCTTATAAACATTATGGAGACCACATCCCGAGGGATTTGATTAAAACTATAATAAAAACCACACTTGATCCAACCAAACATTACTGTTTAGTTGTAGACGAAATTGAGAGATTTGTAATTAAAATTATGTAAAACAGAATCGTTGATCTATCGATTATACAAGGATGGGACAGAGAAGTGTGTGATTTTGAAAATACTATAAAATAAATTCATTCACATTTTGAAAATTACCATTTAACTATCTTAAACTACATAAAAAAAATTTAACAAAATTAATCACTGCAAAATAAAATAAAATCTCGTTTATAATTGAGGAAATTGGTCATGCTTTCATTGAGGCACAGGTCATGCTTTTATTTCGCTTATCACGTTTTTTCTGACATTAAGCTACCCCCGCCCCCGCTTTTATATCATATTTGTGAAGGCACTAAACATTATCATCGTAACTTGAAGCCACAAATGCTCTAATACGGACGTACGGAAGATCACATTTTCAGCTAAGGGATTAAGATTATTAAAGAGGGTAGGGAAGCAAGAACTAGTTTTAATTTAAAGTCAAAAGGAAATCCGATATGGTTTCACGAATGAACTATCAACCGAAGTCAATTACAGGTTAGATTCATTATTTGTATTAAGTTTCTTATGCATATTCGATTTAGCAATATTTGAAACCATACTGTATGAAAGAAATATTACTTAATATATATTATAACCATATCCGAAAGTTAATGGAAGTAGATGGAAGATTTTGTGTCTTATATGTATAAGAGAAGCTTAAATGTATCCGTATATCTCTTTATTAGAACTAGGACCAGTCTTAATATTAAACAATCACACAATCAACTTGTCTCAGGGGATCCGGAAATTGAATCTGCATTGAATACCATATTCAATGGTCTCTGGAAACCATCTCAGATTATAAAATGGAAAAATAGAGCCCATGAAAAACTTTACTTTTAATTATTTTATGTACTATGGTCCTATTCCATAAATATTCATAGACAATAAATATAATGGTTTAATTTTTTACCATGGACGTTCGAGTGAAAATTAGGAAAATGTATCCTAATTTCTGACCGAATAGGTTTGGTATATGGACTGCTCATGCCTCAAACCTAATATTGTTTTATATTCGTTTAACTGTCCCTTAGGAAACTATGATATTGATTAATTTGTTATTTCGTTACCATGACACCCAATCCAAATCTCCAATAGACATCACGATTTATCTCAATATTTTTCATTTTTATCAAATAGTCTATTGAATAAAATACGCAAAAATCGTCTGATACGTCGCCTGAAAACTAAATATAATACCTGACACCGCGAAAATTGCAATTTTGACGGTGTGGTAAATGGCAAATGTAATTATAAAACTTTCTCAATTTTCTAACCATTCAAAAATGATTGTCAAATACCACACTTGGCTCTTGACCTATCCATCATAATATACACAAAACCAACAATATTTTGTTATTCAACCCAAAACTTGTGAATATGTAATAGAATTCCATTATAATCTTATTTTGATAATATTCATAACCTGATATTAAATATTAGTTGGAGTTAGGTATTTTCGTTAGTAAGGTGTTTATAAATTAAATCATGTTCAAAGCTTTCATCAGTTAATTTTCCAAAAGGTAACAAGTGATTTTAGAATAGAATACTTATTAAACATAGCTAATACGGACCACCAAACGATCTCGAACTGAAATATGGGCTAACAAAAATTTCAGCATTACTTATCACTATATCGAATTTTGTTTCTATTCCTAGCATGGAAAGAAGTTTAATAATTTAAGTAATTGTGAAGCTGAAGGTGACTAACGATAAGTAGACGTCTCAAATTTAAGAGCTCGATCATACAAGTACTTTAACCGAAACATACTACATTATGTTTAATGGGCAAAAAACCTAAAGTGCAAATAAGATGCAAAACAGAATGTAAAATTTTCCTATCTTTTCAAATCCGATCTCTAAGTCCTTATTTTCATGCCTTCGAATGACCTTGAAATTTTTGTCTGAATGGCGTTAACGTGATGATTAAACCAACATTGTTCTTGACATTTTTTGGTATGTATCGTTTTCTTTGAATCTTCCAGTAGGTGTTGGTTTATCTTATTATACCTGTAGATTATATGAGATAGGATATTTTACATAATAGTTTTATGTATTTTAACAAAGTCGGTTGAAACATTTTTCGTCGGTTTTTTTTGTTTTCTTTAACTTAAAGACTGGTGTTTCAATTTCGGATTCGTATTTGGAACTTTTCAAGGTTTAAGAAATTTTTAGGGAAACATATAGGGAAGTATATTATAACATTTTTGCCATAATTGCTCAGTTAGAAATTGCGATCTTCTCTTTAATAACTTGCCTCTTAAACTACAAAAGAATTTAAAAACACTTGATTAAACTTTATAGTTACAAAGGATTTACTTCGCGGTATCCTAAAAACCATAACATTTCCTTTTATTTTATAATACAATTTTTTCCGAGCTGGCTGCTTTGATTTCCATAATTTAACGTTTTTATTATTTTATTTTTTTTAAATAACATATTTTACATGATAATTTAATTGGAAAAGTTTTATGAAAAATTTACATTTCATTGTATTTTTATCGAGGCTTTATTTTTTTATGTTCGAAAACAAAATTATTACAAAATTTAAAATTTATACGAACAAAAATCGAAGAAAACATGTAAAAAGTTATGTCAATCAGTTTTCAATTTATGATTTTATTACAAACTTTGAGCGTCAATCACACTCTTTTTTCTTCATTTAAAAATGTTTCTTCTTAAAACTTACCTGTATATTAACCTAAAAAATCAGTGTAAGTATCCGTGATAAGTATTATAAGTAATTTTTTCGTTGTATAGGTAAGATATAGTTGTAATGAAAAAAACAGATTTGAAGTTTAAAGATAAAACTTCATGTTTTGATGTCTTTTTGAGATATTTTTTGCTAATATTTTATTATATGTGTGTGCTTATACTTATTTTCTACAAAACTATACAAGATATTGAGTTGAAAATTACACAAGAAGGTATGTATTCGTTGTGTGCGTAGTCATGGTATGGACAATAAAAACAATGCTAATGTTATGACTAATTTGCAATTCTTTACATGTTAATGTTATAGAAAATGTCAAATTAAAACTATTGAAAAACATTAATTAATTAAACTTAATGCATTAAAAATTTTGAAAATAAGAAATCAAATTGCACAAATATTACTTTTAAATGTAAATTATCATAATTATTTATTTAAATTTGTGAGACAATAATATTAAATTTTCAATGTACCCAAGTCATAAATGCAATCCATCCGATTACATATTCATCCATACAATTCTATAATTAAAATAGTGTATCGTTACTATTGAAACGCCTCCAATAAAACTCACGCATAGTGTGAATAGCTTCAAATAGTGAGTTTGATTAACACCAATTTCATATAAATCTATCAAATAATATTAAGGGGATACGATTATAAATGTAAGACACTGATATTCAACTTTTTCGTTAGTTTTTTAAATACCTATGTTTTTTTGAATAATCCTTAACATAATTCATTTTTTAATCTGTTTATATAGAACGACATGCGAGATAATGGATTAATTGTTTTTTTATTTATTTCCCAAGTATTTTTTATTTACAAATCACCCAAGAAAAATTTTTACTAAACTGCCATAAATTTTAAAACGAAAAGAATGAAAAACGAATTATATATTGAATGACGTATAAGGCGTAGTATGTTAGTAATACTTCTCCCTATAAATAAACAAATCTTCGTGTTTACTTTATTATATAGCGAACAAAATCATTCTGTCAGTGATAATATGTAGGTATATATAATTTCATTGTATTTGTGATGTGTCATGTCCAAAGTACATGGTATAAGTCACCCGAATTGTATTGCTTAGGCATAATTTACGATGCAACTTTAGTATTATTAGTATAGGACAATGGGATTATTGGTATAATTATTTAAGGATTTGATCTCCAAAAAAGGACCAACTAAGTAAACTTTGTGGAAACATACAGTGTTTGATAGGTAGAATCAAACAAAAAAGAAAAAAAACAAAAACTTCTCTTTTTCTGCCCAGATAATTTGTTTAAAGAAAATCGAATTTAGAAAAAATGTACAACCATTGTTTACAAAAATGCTCGGTTTTTATACCATGTATATATGAAATATACATAGTATTATAAGTTTAGTCCCAAGTTTGTAACGCCTAAAAATATTGATGCTACAAAAAAAAAATTGGTATAGGTGTTCATAAAATCACCTAATTAATCCATTTCCGGTTGTCCGTCCGTCCGTCCGTCCGTCCGTCCGTCTGTGGTCACGATTACTCAAAAACGAAAAGAGATATCAAGCTGAAATTTTTACAGCGTGCTTAGGACGTAAAAAGTGAGGTCAAGTTCGTAAATGAGCAACATGGGTCAATTGGATCATGGGTCCGTAGGACCCATCTTGTAAACCGTTAGAGATAGAACAAAAGTTTAAATGTAAAAAATGTTGCTTATAAAAAAATATAAAACTTTTGTTTGAAACATTTTTTTGTAAACATCGCTGTTTACCCACGAGGGCGTTAATTAGGTGCAAATTTTATAGTATGTATTAATATAGGAATATCAAAGTGAATATCTTTTGTTATTTACGTGACGTCAAAAAACAAATGATTGCGCATCAACACTTGCGCATTATATGAGAATATCAGTTAAATATGTCAGATATGTATGTATGTGAAATGTTATCATGAGAAATGAGTTATGTATGTGAAATGAGTTATCAACACTGCCTATACATGGTATTTCAACAATTAACTCAGTCAATTGTTTGTTTTCTCTTGTTTAACATGAAAAATCGCACAGGAATGTAGTAGTGGAAGCCAAACGAGAGAATAAAACGACTTCATTTTAAACATAATTTAATTTAACTGTTTTGTGTTCTTGGGCTTTATATTTCATCAGAAACAAATGTTTGCAAATCAGTAGAAAGGGACAATAAACTATAATTACATAATTTTTATTCAGTTCACTATTGTAGAGGATATAAGTATTTTGTTAAATTAAAAAATAATGATACCATGACTTTTTCAACAGTCTTTCAACGTGACACGATAAAACACCAACCTTACTTTTATATTTTCTTTATTTTTGTACAATTTTTTTTTCTCTGTTTTTTTCTTTTGTATTTTTATTTTTGTTATCAGTTTTAATTAATGGTTTACTGAAATAAAATATAAAAAATTGTTTTGATTATTTAATATAGTAGTAGATATATCTGTTTTCTCTCCCTTTATCTCCCTCTGCATCTCTCCGTCTCTCTATGAATGATTTATTTTTTTCAAAGATATCTTCACAAACAATTAACTATGTATGAGAATATTTTTCATTGTTAATTTGGAGGAACGATTATAATATACCTTTAATACAAGAAAACAGGTAGGAAACAAAACAAAAAAAGAAAGGTTATTGATTTAAAATGGATGAAATGACTAATATCCAACATAGAGCAGCACATAAGATAAATAAAGCTGTAGGTTTTTGGGTCCTTTTACGTTTAGAACGTTATAGTTCACTGGTTCCGAGATATCAACGATTTAATATTTGGAAAAACTCTAAAAACAAAACAATAAATATGAGTTTTTTTATATTTTTTTCAAAATTTCGTAGTAAAAGAAGGGTTGGAGCATAAAAACGGATCAAAACAATGTTTTAATGGCAATGTTATATTTATAGTTTGCAGGTGTGGGACTGCGTACTATGATAAAAGGTCAATTATTAACCATAAAAAGCAAGCCGTGAATAGAGTCTGGTGCGACAAATAACTTCCCAGCATAAAAAAAGTTATAAAACTAAAAAAAAAAGAAAACAATAAAAACTCGACCGACTCGAAACTATTTATCGAAATTGTGGTTAATACGCTTCGATCGACACTCCTCAATCGACACCTCAACGAAGTCGATATCAGTTTTTGTTTGTGCAATATCGAACAGGAAAAAATTTTAAAAAAACTTTCCCGACTTGAAATAACTGAACCAAATGTTATGAAATTCCTTTCGGATAATATTTCTGTTAATACGATTCGATCGACATCTCATCGAAGACGATATCAAGTTTTGTTCGCGCGATATCAATGATGGAAAAAATAACCACGAAACTACAAAAAAGTGTATGCGACCAATAACGACGTAGGTATGTACACACACACGCACATACTTCATCTCCAAATTGGTGTTAATGCCTCGTCTTAATCATAAAACGTAAAGATTTGTTGAAAATTTCGATTCCGAAAATCCGACCCAATACAATTACTTCCTATTCTGGGACGATAAATGTTTTAAATAAAAAACAAACAGAAAAACCTTATTTCTGGATACTTAAAACATAATTAGATATTTATGTTATACATAAATAAATACATAAATTTTTATGTTTTGATGATTTATAAAATGTAATTATAATAAATGTTTCGTGTGTGTTTGTGAGTTTGTGTTCAAAATTTGTTTCAAAAATAAATTATCGTGTTTATGTATATTTATTTTCATGGTTAAATTGAAATAAAATATAATTACTTAACACAGAAAAGTTTTATTATTGAAACATTTCAAGTTTATTACCGACTTTAATTTTCTTTTAAATACAGGGTGATGTAGAGAAATGGGCAATTTTGAAAACGCTTTAAAATAAAAATGCCACCATTTTTTTCAAATAATTTAGTCAAATGCAGTTATTTTAGTATACGTAGTAATTCCTTTTTAATGTTAACTTCAATAAGATGACACCCACCTTGATTATTGAAGGTAAATTTTGGGTTATTCACCACATGACGTAGTATTGTGAATGGAATTTGAAACATTTCTTATTGGATCGGCTCTTTCAGTACCACAATATGTTTTTTGATAAAAAGCTATCCAAGAATAATTGCAATACATGATTGAATGAACAGTAAAAACCTAAAAACTACATCAGTCCATTATCTTTTTTTAAGATTTTAGAGTTTTTAATATCGAATACAAAAATAAAATTATGAAAAGAAAATGATACAAATATGTAGTTTAAGTCTTATTTTACCCGAAAAATGCCAGTAAAGAACCCTTTTTAACGTTATGAACTATAAAAGAATCGTTTTCAACGCTTAGGCTCTTAGTGCAACATATAAAAGATTCTAAAAAGTTTAAGTTTTGAATATTTTAGACCAAAATTTAGCATATTTGTATAATGATGAATTTGTCTATATTTCAAAATTTTTTGGACGAAAAACTTCCCTACATACACAAAATTTATAGACTTTGTTGAGGGTTTTAGTGGTATTCTGTATTTTTACCAGAAATTTCCACAAAATCCCTCAACAAAGCCTATAAATTTTGTTCATATAAGAAAATTTTTCGTCCAAAGAGTTTATCAAATTGAATCATTTAATTAGTAAAAATGTATAATTCTCTCTCGGTGAAGTGACAGGACAGGCACTGAGAATCCTTTTTAAAATTTGAAAACCTATAGCTTTATTTAGTCAACTAAACCGGTTTATGTTACCAAAATCATAATTTTCGTGTACTATAAATCCTTTTTATGTAGTTTAAGGTGGTAAAAAGATAATTTGAAAAAGAAGAAGAATGGAACGGATTTCTTTTTAAAGTGTTTTCAAAGTCAAACATAACTCTGTCTCACCCTGTATAATTTATCAATTGTGTTTTGGATCCCATATAATAGTAATATATAAATACAAAGGAATTTTATGATCGACATAATTCATGAAAATTGTCGACAATTTTATAACATTAATACCATAAAATTTTCTTACGATGTTTTAAATAAATTTTTATTTTATTTTCTATTCTTCTGTTAGGCTGATTTAATTGTTCTAGGGAAACAAAGCATATCCTCAGTTTTTCTAATAGGTCATTCGAAAAGTAAAAGTGTAGTTAATTGTTTGGCACATATCAACGTACAAACTGTTCGATATTCTCTCAACACTCAAATTTTGCAATCCCTTACCTTGATTGGTAACTTGAACATTTCGTTCAATTTAGGATATACAAGTTGACCCAAAATAATAGCAGTAGCGAATTCAAGTTTTTTTCAATTATCTGTATATTTTTATAATATAAGCAAGTGATTCAGTTTATCCGCATTAAAGAACCTCCTAGATTGTAAAACTTCGGCGAAATGTAGTAAATTTCACCTGCTTGTCGCCATAGAAACTTGGTATTTAATAAATTACTTGATAATTGATTTTGGAATAAAATTGTTTTTAACATAATGTGTACCATATTTTTGCAATATCATGACCTTTTAGAGTGATATCTTTGCAAGACCCGGGTCAACATAATTCTGGGATCATAACATTTACTGATTCTTTCATTGAAATCTAGGTTTATGGAATTTTTTCTTAGAATACTCGAAATTATTTCGTTACTGCAAAAAAATTTGCGGCTATTGCGTGAATAAAAAAAACCGATAACTCTGTATCTCAAAATTAAGATAAATTATTGAAATAAAGAAAATAGTTAAATAGGAATTGTTAGTATTATCATTCCACTTTTTTCTGTTTGAAGCAATAACCTGGAAAGAAGAGGTTTCAATACGTGTATTTAAAGAGGAACAGGAATTTAACTTAGTTAAGAAAAAAAGAAAGAAAATACTTTTATTACGCTATTTGCTGAGATTGCTTTTATATCGTTCGCATACTAATGCTAAATCAAATCACACAAATACCATTGAACAACATTTTTCAATAAAATTGACAAATCGAATTCGTTAGAAAAATATCTATCAAATTTCATCTCAATATTTCGATAGCCTCCTTCACATTCTCGAGTAGTAGCAAGCACAACGGGCGGGAAATAAAAATATGGAGGTGGTATTTATAGTGCCTCGTCTTGTCTGATTCTGATAAAAAGGCGATTTTTGTGTCCGAGTTAAAGGCAATACAAGGCACTCAGACTAGAACAGGCAAGCTTCATCTCCAAATTATCGTGATTACTAAGTAGTTTAGTAGCTATTGTGACTTGTTGTGACATTAATAACGCTTAATTTCTTTAAAACCGTTAATTTAAAAAAAAAAAAAAAAACAAACCAAATAATTGTTGCTGTTAATTTAATGAACAAAATTAAATCATTGTTATTGTACGACAATTGTACTACTTATACGCATATTGGTAGAATTTGGTATCAGGGACTGTAACACATAGTTTACTGCTTCCTGTCTTTTTTACTTTTTTACGTAATAATTTTCGCCCATTCTACTGTCATGGAATCCATTTTGAGCTAGTTTATAAGCGTGCATGTATGTCAAAAAACCATTACTAAAACCAAACAGTTTTAGCTACTTGACTCATATTTTTCAACCACTTTAAATTGAAAATTACATACGTGAACTCGATCAATTAATGCTCATTTCTTCAAGCCTAATTTTTTCGGAATTCGAATTGAAACATGATAACTTCAAAAGAAATCCTATATTGGATGGATTGTATTTTTTTGAATGGAGTGTACGTAGAATAACGTTATATGGCTGACGATGTGATATCTAGTTAGTGAATGGAATTGTATAAAAAAAAAAAGTAAATTGACGACAAAATTATTTTTAAATAAGATTCTTAATCGAAACACATATATTCAAGCTACCGTAAATGTACAGAATATTCCAAAATTAACATAAAAAAAGTTCAAACTATTGTCCAAAAAATAAAACTTGAAGTCTCGATTGTGGACCTTGTACCATCGCAGCCGTTCGTTTCTTCTACAAAATGAGAACTTTGGCGTAAAAAACTTAGAAATTTGGTTAATATTGCAAACAATTTTTTTTTCAAACCCAACCCTTTCACATTATGAAAATTGCCTGTTGGCATTGTTTTCGTATTCTACTATCAATGAATTTTTCTACTATCAATGAATTCTTTAAGAAAATTGTGGTCACCTACAACGCAATTTGAGTTTTAATTTAGTACTGGAAGAGAAGTATGCTGGAAATAATTTTACCGTTTACTAAATGTGACCCTTTTCTGTATCACAACGGACCCTATGATCTAAGTTTGTCCCTTCACAGTGTGTCCCACTCCAACCTTACCTAACCTAACCTACTAAATGCTAACTTACTACTTGTAGCAAAGATGTTGCATGGTGGAATGAAGAATTTATATTATGGGTACATAATTTTGCAACTTATTGTACTTATAACGATTATATATCATGTATGAAAATCAATATTGTCGATTAAATTCTATAAAGCGTATATTACTTATCAATATTGAATATATAAAAATATAGGTAATAATAATATCGTTAATATTATATAACATTATAATAATATACAATAAACCAAAAAAGCAAACATTAAACCTTAAGGATAACGTTATATTGTTATTACCACATATACGATATTAAACATTATATAATATCCTAATAGGATAATATAATTTTGGAATATATTATTAGATTGGGATAAGATGTATAATGTACCTTGAAAAATTCCGTTATTTCGATACAGATATTACTCTTTAGATGAGGAGGCTGAAGATTGGTCATCGATGTTGTTTTGTTTTCGAATAAATTAAACACATGTAAAGTCATGTACCTTAAATCTAAAAACATAATGCTCCATTTATACCTGGTAATACGCATACACTAAATTTAACTAACATATTATTGATTTGTTTTGGGTTAATAAGTGGAGGCAAAGTATTAGTTGGAAAAATAAGTTGTCTTTCAGCCTAGTCATTAAAAAGACCAATCAATCAATCGCATACATTTAATGATCTTAGATTGATTGACAATTGTATATTGAAAGGGGGCAGTCAGCTACAATCGTGAAAGGTGAGATTCTAGGTATATAAGATCACAGTAGTGGATCCCAGGTACATAGATAGAATCACATAGGGTGTACAATGGTATAATGGTATACATGTTTTAATCGATAGTTGTTTAATATTTAAATTCTCCAAAAAAATACGTAATATTGAAGAAAACCGTGCAATAACAAAGACTATTTTAAATGTGTTGTGGCTTTTGTGGTCTTACAAAACACATAAATGTAAATTTTGATTCTTGGCACTACACCTACTCCTACTATATTGAATTTTATTTTCATAGTAAATGAAAACTCATCTAATATTCTAGTAATCCATCAAATTTTATCTGATTTATTAATCGAAATTGTCAAGAGAAATTGTTGTTACTTTGTTAATGGCTGATGAAGTGGTGAATAAAATATTTTCATTTTCTGTTTGAAAGTTAATCTGGATACTCTAAACTCTTGATACGTCCTGGCCTATTGCAAAGAAAATAAGTTAGGTACTCGTCGCATCAAGTACTTAGGTACTTTGATTGGTGGTTTAGTTTTCAAACCTTAATTTAATTCTTCACTTCGCAAAAATAAAGACTAACTAAATTGTTTCGTTAATAATACTCCATTGTTGCAGAAATAACTTCGCAAACATACATACTAAGCCTCAAATATCTACAAATGCTGCCAAAAATATTTAAAATAAGAAAAAAATTACTTAGGATTCATTTAAAGAACGTAAAACACTTCAGGAAAATGATCGCTACAAAATGTGCCGAATTGTGGATGGAAATTCAGTAAAATAAGGATGATTTATTGATTATGTTTTTGAATGAAGGGATGAGTTACTAAGATTTTACTAAAACTGTAAGATTGTCACTTATAAATATGATCAGTTCCTAGAAAATCGAGCGTTGCTTGTCATTTTTTTTTAGTAAACCTTGGCTAGATCGATTTTTTGCCCCAAAAGTCTTTTGCATACTAAATGTCATGAAAAGTGTTGTACTGAAGATATATTGAAAGATTTCAATGTTTAAGTTACTTTGTTACACTAAAAATGAACCATGTTGGGTCCAGGTATCATGCAAAACTTCTAAGGATAACAAATCTGCAAGGTAATTCTTATGCAGTTATAGAGAAACAAAAACCATTGTGTTTCTATTTCTTATAAATGATAGATAGAAAGCCCTTCAAAATACAAAACATATAAGGGAAATCTTTAAATATAGAATAAAAGAACATTTGCATTAAAAAAATTTTTATATTTGCATTTTACTTTAAGAAAAACATTATCTCGAATGCCTTTTGGTGAGTACCTATATATTTTCTTCATATAATTGTGTCTTACATATTATAGCGATATCATTTCGGAAATTGAAGAGTAATATTAAAAACCGTATCATCAAGCAACAAAATTTGGCCCAAATATTAATTTTTCCTAAATATAATAAACTTGGTACACTTTGCACAGATTTTAGTTTTAATAATATAATAAATAATTATGTGATTAAACAATTAATAATTTTGATTATAATATAATAAATAAACGATGAAGTTTTATACGTTTATAGTTATAATTCATAAAATAAATAAATAAACTTGTCTGTATAAAATTGGTCAATATTTAATTTAAAAAAGGGTTCATTCAACTATAATATGAATTTGATTACCTTCCGTATTCGCTATAGAGGAATGTGGGTATGAAACACTATTATATTTTAAAACACGTAATCATTTTTAACAGGAAAGAAATGAAAAAGTTATATTTTGTACATTTTGGAGCCTTTTTTTTGTAAATCGGCTTTTTTTCAAAAAATTTTTATTTTTGAATTCGTGTATATATTTTATTTAAAGATCATTTTGAAACTTTTGTAGGTGCCTGAAATCGATCGCTTTACCTATTTAAAAGATATAGGAGAAAAGGGTAGGTCATAGAAACTTAAAAAAAATGTGGTAGTTTCTTTTTTTAAACATGACTCTTCCATGCCAACTTTCCCCCATTCATTATTTAATGTGGATATATTAATTTTTAATCTGTAATATAAATATTTGAGTGTACTTTATTTAAATGTTTACAAACATTTATATTATCCATAATTAATAATCATAAATAATAATATTTTGTTACTTTTATAATAATTATTTTAATGTAAATTTTATTAATACGCTTATTTGGAGTATTATTTTTCCAGGAGCGCATTTCATTTTAAAAGGTCTTTTTTTACATAAACTCTTTACCTCTATTTTTGCTTGGAAGAGACAGCAATGAGGGGCGATTGAAATGAAGCAGTGAATATGTAATAAACTTTGAATTCGCCGAGCACTCTTCAAATTGCATAAAACTCAGACCATGTTCATAATTGATAAAAAATATAGGAACTTTTTTAATAAGAAAGTTATTCTTCACAAACACATTGGGAACATTTTATTATAAACCGAAATAATTATTTTTGAAATTTCGAAAATCAGACAAAAAAGTTCTGGAGTTATTTTTTAAGTTCAATCTCGAAATTTTTTTGAGTAAACGTTGTTTTTTCATTCATTGAGTTTTGAAAAAATTTGTCGATTCGAAATTGCTTAGTTTACGCAGCCCCTGTTAGAATCTGTATTCATTCTATCAGTTTCCATTTAAACAATCATTTTCAAATTTATAATAATATAGCTTTTTTTTTAATAGAATTATGACTAGTAAGCAGCTTTTAGTATCCCATACCACACGTAAATAAGACGGTAATAAAAATTATTTTCTAAAAATAATTTTATGAATCACACACGAATTTTTAAAAGAAAATCTTTATACAGGGTGATTCAAAAGAAAAAAAAATCATCCTAACATTTTGGAAACGGAATTGAAAATCGAAAACGGAAAAACACGGTTCTATTTTAGAGTGGAAATATAGCGACTATAGTAAATTTTCTTTGCGGTTTCATCTACATAATCAAACTGGGGGAAACTTTGTTTATTTTTAAGTAAAATTGCATATTCTTTTTTCGCAAAAAAAAAAACTATTGCTTTCAAAATGATTTTCCTACATCTCAATTTACCAGACATCATTTCAGATTTATACTCCATTTTTTTTCAAAGAAATTTCTTAAAATAATAATGTACTTTTCATTTTTTTTTTTTTTTTTTTTGGAAAAGTACACTCGCATACACAATACTTTTATCCTATACTCTTCTTAGAATTTTTTAGCATTTAAAAACCCTCACATTAGGTAATAAAAATCGAGGTCTAGGAAAAAAAACTGTTTTTTCGTTCCTCCAAAAAATGAGCCGAATGTTTTATGATTTTACTGTCCGTTTTCAATTTATAAGAGTGAATATTTTGAATTAAATCACTCTGTATAAGTTGTAATAAAATAGCGTATTTTTAAAAGTATATCGATAAAATATAATAAATAATCGTAATGTATAAATATTTTATAACCTAATCGTAAATATTTGTAGGTAACTATTTCACATAAAAATGATATCATAATTCTATTTCTTGTAAACTAAACTAAAAAAAGATTTATTACCAAAAATAAATTATAAAAATTTTGTAAGTACCAAATAACGATTTGTTCAAATCATATCGAAAAAAAATTTTCATTGTTCACATCCAGGTATAGTGAGTGGAATACGAAAAAGAACCTATGTGTGAAAAATGAAAATTGTGAAAATTGACAGAGCAGGCAGAATATAAGTACCTATAACATATCCAAATATCAAATCGATAGAGTAAAGAGTATAATCGCAGTGCTAAAAAATTCAATTGTAACTTTAACCATTTTTATCTGTAAAACTGCTTTTCTTAATAAAAATTTTTTTCTACCAATGAATATTTAAGGTTGTACTATCGATAATAAACTTTATATTCAGAATTTAATGAAACTTGGTATAGTTGTCCATTATTATATAAAGATATTTTGAAGATATTTTAACATTGAACCTTATGGGAAATCATAGATTTTATTTTATTTCACAAAACTGGACGTTCAGATTTTCAGTTCGTTGAAGGCCCCTTAAAATTTAACTGGTTAATTATGATATAATAATGGACAACTATGCCAAGTTTCATTAAATTATGAATGCAAAGTCTATTACCGATAGTACTACCATGAGAGCTGTCTTAAAAAAATTATAATTTCAAGCCATTAAAAATGTGTATAGAACCGTCTTAAATACTATTGGCTTTAAAAATGGACACATGGTGTGTATATTTTTTTTCATCCATAAAACAAAACAAAAAAATATTAAATCTTTTTTTGGCATTGTATATGTAATTTTTTTTGTAAAATACAAACGTTATAATGGTTAAATTACATAACAAAATATACACACAAAACAATTTGAGTGCGTTAAATTTTTAATGAAGTCATTTGGCACACAATATTATTAATAATATACCATTTATTTCTGCGGGAAAATTGTTGTAAATATTTTACTGGCTATTATTACCATTACATAAATACACAATAAAGAAATACAGAAATATATGTGGGGAAAATATGTGAAAAACGTTTGGGATTATATGTGAAAATGTATTATGTAATATGTATAAGAAGTTACAGTAATTATGTGACAAAAAATAATTGAATGAAAAATTTCATAGGCTGGAAAATCCATCAATTTATAACTTAAATGATGAAAAGTGTGGTAGGTTTTCGCGTGGGTAGCATATAGGTTTTTACTCTCCGCTATATTAACCGAATCAACTCTAGCTAGAACATAGCCCACAAAAGTCATATGTATTAGATATGAAATAAGAAACTGATTTTGTAAAGAAACTTGTTTTACGCATACTGTCTATCCATCTGTGAACACGATAACTCAAAAACTGAAAGATATATCAGGCTGAAATTTTTAAAGCGTGCTCAGGACGTAAATAATGAGGTTGAGTTCGTAAATGAGCGGCATAGGTCAAGGTGTTGG
Organism: Chrysoperla carnea; assembly: GCF_905475395.1. Taxonomy (NCBI): domain Eukaryota; kingdom Metazoa; phylum Arthropoda; class Insecta; order Neuroptera; family Chrysopidae; genus Chrysoperla; species Chrysoperla carnea. The sequence goes on along the minus strand of NC_058337.1, from coordinate 105,757,841 downwards.
GTCCGAACAACTGATCTTATAAACCTGTAGAGATTGAACAAAAGTTTAAATGTCCTTATAAAAAAATAAACATTCTTTGTTTGGAACATTTTTTTGTAAACATCACTGTTTACTCGTGAAGGCCAAGTAGGACAAAATTTTGATGTCTATTTTCTCCAAAACTATAAAAGGTGGTACTTGAAAATTTGTAAATTTCTTCCACTGGTAGTCTTGTTAAACATTCTAAAAATACGAAACCAAATTCTAGAAAATATTTTTGAAAACTTTCGAAATTTTCGAAAATCAAATAAATGATGGCTGATAGGATGCCATAATTATTTTGATTTTTTAAATTCTTCTAATTTATCAACAAAATAATGCAAGTTTTGACATTCAACATTTTCTATACAGGGCATTTCAACAATTGACTCAGTCAATACGCTAGTTGCGGAATGTCGAATATATTACGCATGAAAATGTAACAATTGACTTGTATCCATGATATTTGAAAGTGAAATTAAAATTGATTGAGAAACGAAGAAGTTATAAGCATTCAAAGATTGTTTTTATTACTCTTTAGTATCTCTATGGTGATATCAGAGAATGACGTCACTAAGCTATATCTTCCTCTTTATTTAATTAGGAATTTTAAATGCTCACATTTACTTCAATAAATTTTCAAAAACCTATTTTACTTTTCTGCCCGTGTAGTGAGAATTAATCACCTGAAGTGATAAAGAATATTTAGTCAACATGCCTTTTGTTTGTTTTTACTTATTTTAGACTAGTTTCGAATTAAAACGAAAAAAAAAATTATATCCTCATTTTCTGTGACATCCTGTCAATTGGTTATATTATTTCAAATAATAACAGAACAATTTTAAAATGTTTATGTTAACAATGCATGTACATAATTGTATAGTGTTTTATTTTTTGTGTTATAATGTACAAGGAAGGGGTCACCTCCGTTCGTTTGTTCGTCGTCAGTGTTATGTTATGTATGTTGTTAGTGTAATATAATAAATTTAATTCATTGGTCATTAAGTTGACATTATCTTTATATGTAATCATAATTTTCATTTTAATATCTAAGACATTTTTATGATATTATATCTTTTTATAAAAAAATTATTATTATTTATTTTATTAAAATATATTTATGTGTCTGCATTCAATAATGTTTTTTTTATTGTTATCATAGACTGAATGATTGGACAGATGACAAAATTTAAGCAAAGTGTTGGCCTTGTTTTATAATATTTTTATTAGTTTATATAAAAACAGTTCAGGATTATGCAAAAAATTAATAAAATGAAATTTAGAAAATATTAAAACGAAATATTATCGCAGAATTATTATAATTATTATGTAGATCAACGCAGCCAAATAAATTATTTCAAAACGATAAAAAAAAGTTTTTTACTCAAATTAGTTAGGGGCGAAGAACGCCCGGCACTTGAAAGCGGTTACGCTTACCACGTTTATTATAAGTACTTCACTTTTTCACACTTTTATTAGAAATCAGTTCCGAAAGTTCCTTAGCGATATAAATTATACTTCCTAGACAGTTTGGCTATTGTTAACTCAACGCCAATATTATTTTAAGAATTAAAGAAAAGTCTTTCAAAGCATTTAAGTATTTCTAAAGTTTTATAATGGTTAAGTTTTATAATTGAAGAAGAAAATTTCAATTTGGCAAGCAAAAATTCGGTCCTTTTACTAGCGCGCAGCCGGCGTTAATATCGATGCACACGTCTCTCGGAACTATTTGCAAGTCAAAAATTTGGTATATCAAGATCGTTTGGAGTACTATTGAAATGAGCAAATATCATATGTATAGGACCGAAAAATGTATATTTTGTAATTCTAGCCAGTAAATCTTCTAAAAAGAGTGGCAAAAATTCAATGTTTTCGGGCAACTCAGAGACTGTACAATTTTTAATAATTAAAAACTGAATGTGATATGCAGTTTTTAATAATTATCCAACACTACCAAAAAATTTAAATGATCAATTTTACCCAGTACGAGTTTTCGCGTTAGTTTACTGGATTTTTTGCGAGAAGTTTCATAAATATAGTCTACGCTTTCGATCACCATTAAAAATTAAGTGATAATTGGTAGGTCATTCTTTTAATTCTCAGTAAAAATAAGTAAAAGATTATATTATACGAATATTCTTATTCAAAAATAAGAACATACTAGCTCTAAATCTAACTGCGATTCAAAAAACTTAAAATGATCAGCAGTTTGTAACCAGTGTTAATACGGTGAAAAAAATGTTGGAAGCGCAATTAAATTGTGTTGTATATTAACTTTTATATGGAATATATAGTTATGTGCGCTTCCACCATTTTTATTCGATTGAATAAAAAGTTTATAGTTCACTTCTCTCAATTTTCAGTTTAATATCTAAAAAATTTTCATGATAAATCAATTTATAAAAATTTTTATGTGATTATTATTAAAGACATTATTCAAACTATATTTATGTGTCTGCGTTTAAAATTGTTTTTTTTTTTATAACATTTCATTAGATAGACTGAATTATTGTACAGATGACTATACAAAAATTCGAGGTTTGCAATTCAGAAAATGGTCAATCGAAATATTCTCGCAGGATTAGCGATGAAAGAAGTAGATATTCACTAAAAAAAATTTGATTTCAAGTCGGCTAAAAAATAATTTCGTTATTGGTAGAAATAAAGTACGTTTGGTATTTTAAAACGATTTAGACCAATGAAAAACTGTTTTTAAACATTTATTCTATAAAAATATTCTACTATTAGATTGTTTTAACAATATTGTTTAAAAACAATCCAATAAGAAATAATGTTTTTAAAATTAAATGTATTATTTTTTTATTAAAAAAAATATATTAACATAAAAAATTTCGAACGAACTGCGTAAACTTAAGGAATACACTCCTCAGAATAATTAAAATTAAAATCGCTTCACTTCTTATGAAATTCTAAATAAAAAATATTTTAATCAAGAGGCTTCTAATCAAGGAGTGTTTTTTAAGTTATTATTATTTATTATTATTTTTGTCATAAATGCTACATATAAGGAAAAGTAAATGCGAGCAGGAATTGGATCCACAAAATTTTTCTTGCCAAACTAGCATTCTACCTACTGAACTACCCTGTTTGTTTCGGTACAAAATCAATAGCTTCTTTTTTTGAAAAAGAAATTCACTAGTAAATAAACAACAACAAAAAATCGTAAAAAAAATAAACAACAACAAAAAAGTTTAATAAAAGACTAAAATAACAATAATAATGTTGATTCGTATGTGAAATCAAACCCAGCAATGGTGTGACATTTGGTTGGCATCACTTGTGGTATCTATAGATAGCTTTATTCTGTGTTTGTTGTTATTAATATTGTTAGTTTTCTCTCTATATAACGATTGTAAAATCGGTAGTGATCCAAGAATTATTTTTCTTAACCCGTTAGCATTTGCGTTATAAACATTTCGTCGAGCTCACACTCGATTTAAAACACAAATAAATTTTATTTTTCTAATGGTAAATCTGGTCGAATTATTTTTTATCTTCATACAATTTTATCTATTTTCAAATAAGGAACTTTTCAAATTTTTATGCCATGTATATGTAATATGCAAGGTATACTAAGTTTAGTCTCAAGTTTGTAACGCTTAAAACTATTGATGCTATTAACAAAATTTTGGTATAGGTGTTCATAAAATCACCTAATTTGTCCATTTTCGGTTGTCCGTCCGTCCGTCTGTGAGCACGATAATTCAAAAACGAAAAAAGATATCAAGCTGAAAATTTTACAGCGTTCGTAAATAAGCAACATAGGTCAATTAGGTCTTGGGTATGTAGGGCCCATCTTCTAAATCGTTAGAGATAGAACAAAAGTTTCTATGTGAATATTGTTTCTTATAAAAAAATAAAAAACTTTTGTTTGAAACATTTTTTCGTAAACATCACTGTTTAGCCGTGAGTGCGCAAATTAGGTGTAAATTGTATAGTATGTATTATATGGGGATATCAGTTATGTATGTGTGATATATATGTATGTGTAATGTGATAGAGTGATCAACTTTCTATACATGGTATTTCAACAAATTTATCTGTCAATTTTTTGTTTTTACTTGTTTTTTTTTTTTAAATTCCAACTTTGGTATATTAACCAGTCAAAATCATGATTTCCTTAAAACCTTATAAATACACTTTCTTTATTTTCTCACTAATGTAAGAATGTTACTTGGATCACTATGATTCTACCGTACCCATATATTTTGTCACCATCCTACCCGAATCTATCTCAATAATCCCTCCCTAAATATATATCGTATATGTTTTAGTTTCTCTATTGTACAAGTCTGGTTACCGGAACTGAATTCAATCTATTTCACTGAACCGTATGAATTAGTATTATCATATTTTTTTTTAATAATATTGTTTTTATTTAGTTTATGGATTTATACAGATGGAAATGTTTTAATTATATGGAATAATTTATTCTTATACATGGTAGGTAGAAAGTAGAACTCGTTTCTCGAAAATTCGTTTTATTTTCAATCGGTTTTAAAATTTGTTTGTACGAAGTTAGTATTTTATGTAGTATTTTATCACAACAATATCAAACTTAAGAAATATGTTTTCTAACTGATAAAAAGTATCAAAATGGGAAATAATCATAATAAAGTGTAAGGCCCTTTATTATCTTCACCGCTGTTTTACTTATTTTTTTATTTATTTAGCTAGGAGGTACCCGTCCGCTTTGCTGGGAAATTTTTCCTTTTTAAAACAAAGACTATCGCGTTATAGCACTTATCCTCTCTTTTGTTCACAAATTTATGGATTTTAATTTTTCGAAAATTAAGTTTTGCCGATACTCTCTGACATTGTAACTTTCTATAGATCCAAACATTAAATTAACCAGATTTTTATACTTTTGGATCAAAATTACCCCATTCATCGAGTTTTATCAAATTCCAAAACAAAATTTTTTTTGTTTTTTTTTTTCTATTTTTTCAAAGGGGTATCCCTTAAAAATTGCAAACAATCGAAAAATTTTATTAATCTCCAATATCGATAAAACTCAGTATATAAGATAATTTTGACCGAAAAAGTACAAAAATCGGGTGCATTTGTTGACTGGTCGAATAGTTTTTGAAATATAGACTAAAATCGACCCAAATATTGCGATATCTCAGAAACTCTGCATCCACTCATTAAATTAACCTGATTTTTATACTCTTTGGATCAAAATTACCCCATAAACCGAGTTTCATAAAATTCCAAAACAAAAATTTTTTTTGCTTTTATTTCGATTGCAAAAAATCGAAAAATTTTATTAATCTCCAATATCGATAAAACTCAGTAAATAAGGTAATTTTGACCCAAAAAGTACAAAATCGGGTGCATTAGTTGACTGGTCGAATAGCTTTTGAGATATAGATTTAAATCGATCCAAATATTGCTATATCTCAGAAACTCTGCATCCAATCATTATATTAACCTGATTTTTTTACGTTTTGCTAATATCTTGAACATCGAAAACAGAAATGAATTTTAACAGTAAAACCTTCAAGAAGACTATCTCTTTTTTATATACAGACCATTTTTTACACCCAAAAAGTTTTAGGAAATTACACAAATATGTTAAAAGTAGATAGCAAATATAAAAGTTTTTCAAATTTTTTGAAATCTATATAAGCTGAAGGCTTAAAAAGGGGCTTATTATTTATCTTTAGACGATTAGGTGACACGTAAGTTAATAAAACTAGGTAAAAATTGAATATTTTAGAAACTAAAAACAATCCATTGAATAATTAATTTTATATTCAATAAAATTTATTTTAAAAAGAACGGAACACATTCATTCACAAAAAATTTCCGTACACATATATATAAAATGATTATCCTTGAGAAAAATTTATATTCATATTTTTGACTAAAAGGACATTATACTCTCTCATTGGAAATAATAATAGTCCTATGTACACTCATATTTATAAAAAACTAAGCCAGTGCTTATAGTCTTCTAGCTCGTATTTTAAAACCATTTTCATTGTAAGAATTAACTTCATATTTTAAGAAATAACTATATATTTTCATCGACTATTTTGTCGAGTTATAAATCGTTGTTGAAATCCAAATGAGAATACTTTGCCAAAAAATATTCTTTTAAAAACCACATTAATATTTTTTTTCGCTTTTTTGGGTACAGTAACTTTTCAGAAGATCATCGAAAAGTACTCGAAATGAACACTTTTCTTGATTCCTACTAATCGACAAAATTCTTTATCATTACTAAAAGGAAGTATAAAGACCGGGACTAAATTCGAAATTTCAATAAATTTAATAAATATTATTTTATAGTATCTCAAAAAATGAAATGTCTGTTATTTTTACTATAAATGTGAAAATAAGATTGCTCGTTTGATTGTTTCTAATGCTTTATAGTAAACACTACTGCATGGATTTGAATGAAACTTAACAATATTATAAGTCATAAATCAGAATAACACATGAGCTAAAATTTATTAAGATATACTCATTAAAAAAAACTATGTGCCAATTATACGATCTATTAATACACTATGAATAAATAGTGAAGAAAATCACTTTTTTGGTCATGTTTTTTGGTCATAAGTGTAGAGAATAAAGTTCAAAATTTTTATATGGTACACCATAAAATGCTGTGATCGATTTATTTTACTACAGTTTCAACATATTGTAGGTATGAGTGCATGCATCATCATACATTGATATAACTAAGAACTCCTTTACTAAAGCATTACTATATTTGTGCTATAAGTACAAAATGTACGAAAATTACCAGGCAGTATTTGTTCTACTATTTTTTAGTCATTTATCAAGTTCAGGAATGAAGACAGCATGAACTATTTGCAAACAAAAATATGATAATTTAGTATATTGGTAGTCAAATAATATGATGAACGTTTTCAAGAGTTTTTTTTATGACTGTTGAAATTTTGATTTTTTTTTTCTTGTTTAACTTAAGAAAGGATGAAATACGTTTCGAACCTGAGAGTGTTACGTCAATTAACGCTGGATTCGTGCTAATAAAGCAACAGAATTCTTGCCTGAAAATTAAAATTACATTCTTTCATTTTAAAAGTAAATCATATTTGAATTACAGCCCTTGACGATATTTACGCAGTTTCCACATTTACTTTCAGGCTCCAGGCGTATTTCATCTCTACTTTATTTCACCAATAACAGAAGTATCTACAAATCCATAAATTCTTCGTGATATCATTTCTTTCATGACGTTGCTAGAGCTCTTTTACCACCAGCTTTGCAACCATAACTCACCATCTAGAATTTTGGGCACTCTGTAAGCCAATATGAATGGTGACTACTATAAACATTATAACTACTGCAATACAATCTAAATAACATATCATTGGCTAAACGCCAATACCGCTAAAATCCTGGAAAACTTCACAATGTAGTAAAACATCCTACTACATACATATATACGTATACAGTAAGTAAAGTTACATCATCGGTTCAGTCTTTTCTTTCATAATATTGTTTGTATAACACAAATAATAACAATCGGTGGTGAGTAACACCCCTAAAGACAATACCAAACTTTACTTGATTTAGTAAATTATTAACTTGCACTAATAAGTTAATAAGTTCGTGTACATTTGTTCGTCGACCCTTTTTCGTTTAAGATTTCTCACGGATGAAAGGTGACAACGATGTCGTATTTGAGCCAATGGTTGCATAATAATATGATAATTTGAAAATCACACAAATGGAACAGAAATTTTAAAAAATATTTACGGTGTGAACAGCTTGTTATTTTCATTAACCCCCGAACCAAAAAAAGGGGTGTTATAAGTTTGACCGCTATGTGTGTGTGTCTGTCTGTCTGTCATCATCGCATCGTAGCGCTTAAAAGGATAAATCGATGTTTATTATTATTATTTTTTTTGTTTCGCTTTAAATGTGATTTAAAATGGAGTGTTCTTAGCTATGTTCCAAGTGCTAGTTTAGGATTCCTTATCCGAAAAAACAGAGAACAAGTTGATGATTTTCAAAAATAGGTTCAATTAGGAGAAGGCTCTAAGAAAAAAGGTAATTTAACGGAGAGTGTTATTAGGTACGTTTAAATTAAGATTTTAGAGTTCCGTACCCGAAAAATTTGTCGTGGGTTTTAAAATTTAGTAAATTTCATTTGAGTAATCCACATCTGACACGGGGGCAGTAATGAACATGATAAAACAATAAAGTAATTATAATTTGAATTATTTAAAGAGCAAAGGAAAAATGTCACAAAATAAGCATAGAATCATCAATTTCTTCTATCCAGTATCCTACTGAATAAGTACAGAAGAAAATACATATTAATTCCTTTCCTTAATCACATACCTTGAATTGATCCAGGGGAAGTTCAAATAACATAGCAGGAGGTTCAAATGCTGCTATTAGGATTCCAGATCACGCAATTTCCATACAATGCACAATGCCCCTCACTTCAAAACGTAGTCGGCGAATTTCGAACTATAAATATTTTATTTCCATTTTCGGTATAAAATTATTTTCTATACCAAGAAGTAAATAATAATCATAATAATCATATATTTATTGTCCTCACTATCATATAAATCCTATATTTTAGGCAATACAAAGCACAAAAAAGCATTATCAAAATTATATGATTGATATTAAGTTTTTTTAATGTTTATTTCTATGCATAAGCATGACATTATAATGTCTATATTATACTGAAGTTTTTATTGAGAGTGTACAATTAGGGTCATAAAAATGTATTCAATACGAAAATAAAATATATTATTGTTGTAAATATAAATTTGAATACAGGAAATGGTACCACCCGTGAAAGTTTTAAATGAACTAAACTAAATACATTTTTTTGCAGGATATAAAAGAAACAATAAATTAAATGGAAAAAACCTATTGAAAAAATTTGAATAAATAGTATTAATAGAAAAAAAAAATTTTGGGTTTGTCGTTGTTGAAAAAAAAAAAATGTTTGGATTGAGACAAACCCAAAAAAAAGTTTTGGGTTTGTACTTAAAAGAAAATATTGAGAATTTTAATTCTAAAAAGTCCATTTAGATGAGAAACTTTTTCAGGTGAGTTATGGAGTTATTCACTTTATGACGCAGTATTGTCAGTGAAATATTTATATAGTATTGTCAGTTTGGAAGATACGAGATAAAAAACAAATTAGCAATCAAATATACATAGATACAAACATACAAGATACACGCGAAAAACATAACAACTCTTTGATAATCGGGTAATAAATAAATAAAAATTATAAAATATGTAAAACCGAACAGAATATTAAAAATGATTATAGATTTTTGCACAGTATTAATTCCGGCTGAATTTTACTAAATCACACAAAGAAAATAAAATATTATAGGGTGATTAATACATTTATAATTTAAACTAAAGACAAAACAGGTATTAGATCGTTGGATTTTTATTTAAAAATTCACGCAAATGATTACTTCTAAGACGTTTCAAGAAAACTATAACGAAGCCATTTAACTACAAATGAATTTAATCGATTTTTTCATGTAATAATGGAAGTTCTTGAATTCAGAAATTGCTGCTTTGAAGTTAAAAAACTCCACGATAAAACTGTCTACGTCTCTGCGATGTTAATGAGTCTGGTTATCATCCACGAGAACTAACAGTTTGGTGTGTGTTTCAGGCATGGAAGTGTCATTGGATCGTATAAGTGAAAATAACATTGTTGTTCGCCCAAGAGGAGGATATTTATAAAAAAACATTTTAAATAAAAGTTAATGATTCAATGTCTAAAATTTAAAAAAATCATAAAGATCATACACACTTTTGGTTTTAATTTTTTATTTTTATAAAAAACTGTATAACCCACACCTTGTTCACTCTGTATTATGTGCTTGCTTTGTATTGTAATTCACAAGCTCACTAAATAATATAAAATAACACACAATGAAATTTATAGTTTTCTAAAAGAAAAAAATAAACAAAACAAAAAATTTTATTTAAAAAAAGAAAATCTTCGGTCAAGCAATTGTAGAAATGCTTTTAAGAAAAAAATAGACCAGTAATTAGCTAAGTATATATTTAATAAAATAGATAATGGATAATTTTTTCTTGCCTTAAATTACAGGAGGTATTTTTTTAAATACCTTCCGGTTAATACGCCCTCGTATAAAGTGAAACAATAATTTGCCACAAAATCGTGGTAAATTCTTACATGAGATGAGATTCATGGACTTTGTTGGAATTGAGAAGTAAGATAATTGTTTCTCAGTCATTCTTTGCAGGGCTGATCAAATGATTAATGACGTATAGTAAATATTAGATTATTGATCGTATTATAGGTCTATTGGAGGCAATAAAAAATAGGTTAACTTCTCGATAGACGTTTTCGCTAACTTTTCGCTAGACGTTTTACAGTTTTTCAACAGTACTCTTGCTTTACAAAGACAACTAGTTTTATTTTTTCCGGGTTAATTTCGTTGCCAGAGCTTTGAGATGGTTTTGCTAGTGAATGCTAAGAAAAAAATACACATTATAAAAAACAACTTTTGACATACATTTTTTTTCTTGTTCCTAATAAAAATATTTATAGTTTTGAACAATAGTTGCAACAATACAACAAAAGCTCCTCTGGTTGTAGTTAGTTTTTTTCTCTTATATTGAGGGAAAACAATAATAAATTTCTCTATCCGTCAACGATATTATTTATTTCAATGTAGAGAAAATATACTGGTTGGTCCCAGTTATAACAGCAGGACTTCATCGAGTGGACGGTAACGTTCCTAATGATGATAATTTCTTAATACACTTTTAACCGAGAAAGCGCAATAATCTTCATGATGAACGTTTTCTTACAAAAATTAAAAACGAAAGTACACTCGTTGTTGTATTTGCAATATAGTCAAGCAAATATCTTATTTTTTTTCTATGCAGGTGTTTTGGTTATCACAAAAATATACTCTTTCTTCTAAAATTCCAACAACTTATAATCACGTGAGTTTTTGGCCACAAATGATACAAATTCCTTATTTAAATGAGGAGTTGTTGAATGTAGGTCCTGAATTAATGATCGGCGTCCGAAAAACCAGAAAAAGCCAAAGGGAATTTTGGCTAAAAATAACACGAATCTTGCACTGAAATGCAATACTTTTGACACTTTTAAATTTTTATACCACATTCATTATCAGCTACCAAAGAAATCCCTCAGAAGCAATTCCTGAGGAACAAAATTCATTTTATAAATTTTTTCATTTCTGTTTTTTTTTTTGTTGCAGTTGAAATTCCCCCAAATTTCAAATGAATGCAGAGACAAGTGATAATATATTTTCCAAAATGTCTAAGAAACACGTAGAAAAAATAGTTTTTGAAATGTCGATTCACCGGTATTTATTTTCCACCCTTTCTGAATTATTTATTCGACTATAGAATCTGACTACTGAAGTGTATTTATATTTATTATGAATACAATGAAAATTTAGTTATAAATACTGCTTTGTAGTCTTTGCTGCTCCTTAGTATTTATATAGTTTGTTCATTTGTCTTGTTTGTTTATTCGCACCGTGCGTGAGTTTCACTGGAAGCGCTGGCATTGTTTTCTTTGTCCCTACCATGACTACGAATAGCTTATAGTCATGCAGTCTTTCATAGTAAATAATATTTCAATATTTTTTAAATTTATATGAAATTGTTATTATTATCATAATCGTATTTATAAAGGATGATCCAATTTTAGTTCCAACTCTGTAAATTAGAATGCTGTGAAAACTTTCTACTTGTTTAATCAAATGTTAGTTTGAAATATTCCATTTACGATATGCCTTGTTTTATTCTCTGTATGATAGTTCGAAAACTAATGGTCTGTATGTAATTTAATTTACAATTAGCTAAGCAATTTATTATAAAACATATAATTGAGGTAATTTAGTAATTGAGTATATCTTTGATTGAGTAGGTATTTATTTAGTACTATGTAAAATATCAACGATATTGTTATCGACGCCATATTCCCAGTGTATAGACTTCAGCGACACTTGGCAAAAAGTGGAACTTAATTGACTAGGTAAGGCAAGAAATTAAATCGATTATCGATCCAAGCCATTTCCTTAGATGTTTTATTGAATGACTGGAAATCTTTCAGGCCGTTAGTTGAACGGCCCCGTTTAGTAAAAAAGCCAAACTGTTAATTAAACGGCTAATAAAGTCCGCGTTGGCTGCGACATATACATGAAAATAGGGTATTTTTGATACTCTTTTGAATGTCAACGGGCTTTTTTTTCCAAAACTTCCCTTAAGTTCGCGAAAAATTCAAAATATAATAGTTTTAAATAAATTTTGACATTCAATGCCTGTCGAATTTATGCATTATTTAAAAAAATGTTTTAAACAAAAAAGGAACTGTCTCATTTAAAGTGGTCTTAAATCTCTTGCGTCTTGCGGAAATAAGTTGACCATTAACTGATCTTGAAAGTTTAAGTCTAAACTTAGGTGCCTATGAGTATTCTGTATCATAATTACCGTAAAAGAAATATATTCTGCAAGAGTGACTAAGGACTTCTAGAATATACTGTAGGTAAATTCTTTATGTCAATAATAATAAACTCTGACAATAAGCCGATTAAACGAATGAGAAGAGGGGTTATAATCACATCAACAAACCGTCTGCCTGTTGGATGTTATTAAATTGTTATATATCTGTATAAAATTTTGGTGGAAAGTCCAACAAAACGAATAAATTAAATAATTCAACCATTCATTCTCAAAATTGTAAAATACAATTATGTGTATCACAATACAGGATTTTTCATTGAAAATGATAGAAGTTTCAGCTTAAATTAAACAACTTGTGTTTCAGATTCGATGCAAATTTATTGATAAAGTATATTTTATCGCAATTTGTACCACAATTTTAATTTTTTTTTTTACATTAATAATTTATGAATTATTTATTACACAAGTTGTGTACCTTTTATAATTTCATATGAAGAACACTTTTTTATCATATTTTTGTACAGATAATTTCATTATAGATTGAAGAGGAGATTAACAGCGGAATAAAATTTTTGAAACAAATTTTTTATTTTGCATAGTTTAATATTTTTCATTTCTTCTATTCAATTTTCTATGGAATCTGATCCTAATAAATAATATTATGTTTTATTTTAAAAAATTAACTTCTCGTCTGAATCTTTAATATCCAATTAGAACACGAATTTAAACATATCTTAATCCAAGAACATTACCCATTTTCAAAAAGGAGAACTGGCTTAAAAATAAAACGTATTTCCGTATTAATCACCGTACTTGATTTTAGCTCATCTATAGTCTGCTCCGTTTTTAAAGCACTGGATCGACAAACAACGGGCTTTGTGCTTGATCAACAAAACCCACTGCAGAGGTCTATCAATCAAAGTAGTAGGCCACATAAAAAAATGCATATTTTGTGTCTGGATAACTAGTTCAGAAAATATACTGTATACAAAAAATGGAAGAATTATTCACAGTTACCCTACGTCTCAGTAACTTTGTTGCAACTGCTCACCACTGACTTTGAAAGTGATCGTAACTTTTCGAAAAAATTAAAAATAACTTTTATTTATATGCTTCGAAATGATAGATCAAACATTCGCTGTTTTAAGCAACATCCCGCTACCGAAATTTTTTTTCAATACCTTGTAATCTATGTAAGACGAAGGACATAAAGAGCGAACATACAACCTTTAAATGGTGATGTAATCAGTTAGTTTTTGGGAGTAAGCTTGTTGACTATTAGAGGTACTATGACCTGTATACCTAGCCAATTACAATTCACTACTGCTAATTAACTATAATACTGGTTAATAAATGAATATATCAGTTAAAGTCCTTTTGTTTCTCTTTGTAACTAATTAACAATCAGATATAATAATTAACAGATTATATCTATAATTTTGAAAATTTATTATTCTCATTGCATATTATGTAACAACATAATATGTGAGTTCTGTTAACAAACTATAGGGTAGAATATTGTGCCATGAGTACAATGTACTTTAATGTAGTTTTGCCCGTGAGATTGTAATATTAATTCTATAGGATTTCAATGTTTCATGCATCTTGTATGAAGGTGTTTTGATAAGTAACGATTACATGTTGAAGATAGCACCTTCAGGTACAATTGCTGTAGATAATTTTAGGTATATTAAGGCCACGATACCCTGTGATATTGTACCATGGTTCACACATGCTATGTCGTCAATCATACTTTTATATAAATAGTTGCTCAATTCTTAAATGGCCGAGAAAAAATAGGTTTAAAGACACATAAATGGAAAGTTTTATTCCAGGTTTCACACATTCTCAAATATAAACAATTTCTAAATAATTGTTTCAATATTTGTAAGAATATTCTTTATTAAAACAAGAGCCAGGCCTGTCAAATTTTATTAGCAAGCTGGAATTCTTGCATTTTAGTATAAACAAACCAAGTAGGACTAAGCCAAAAGGAATTCTTAAACACAGAAACACATTGAAATTGCTTACTCTTATTTACTTACACAATGAGAACAAAAATAATAACAAAAAATTTCTGCTTAGCTGGTATGCATAAACCATTTTATAGTAAATAAAAAATTGCAAACACACAAAAGCTCTTTAATTAGGTTGAAATCCTATAAGGCAGGACAATTATATAACAAACAAAGTATAATTCAGCAATGGCAAACTATAGTTGCTTTTACTTATTGAAGCAGTATCTAAAATTTTCAAAAATTTAACGATGATGTGTTGATGATATTTGTGAATTTCACATTATTATCTACAGCGAAAAGATTTAAGTACATAAAAATTATTTAAGAGCTTAGAATAAAAGCCTATCTGTTCGACATTACAAGAATTACAACACCTATTCAAAATTTGACAGGTCCGGCTTTTGGAGTATTTCTTTCATATTATGAATACTTGAATGGAATATAATAATGACAATTATAACATTGGGAATTAAATGAATTATATTCCATATGTTGTATACAAACAAACGTCTATTTAATTTTATCTATATAACATGTTGTAGATAGTTAATATTATTATGGACACGAGAATAGTCCATTAATTTATGAGTATACTAATGCATAAATGTAATATACACCAATAATACAATTTAAACTGATTGTATGATATTGAGGCGCATGCACCTCGAAAAAATTTCGGATTCGCTCAAAAGACGTCCCTTAAGGGATATGCAAGGATTGAATAATACTAGAGATTTCAATAAAGATTTATGAAAACATTTATTGATTAACAAAGATTCCAAAAATCACAAAAAATTGCTAGGTCATCGGACTTTTTATTATTATTTTATCGTTCAAAGTTAGCTTAAAAAACGATGAATCATATAGGTTATCCTTTTCAATTAGATATTTCCATATCAAAAAATCTAGAGAGTGTGATAAAAACTACCTAAAATATTTAGACGATCTTGTAGTTTATAATAATACCATACAAATAAAAGGTTGTCAAGGTTGAGATAAAACAAAATTTTAATTATGAGTTCATCGAAGATCCATTATTTGATGAACAGAGACGACTCTAGTTAGAGTATTGATTATTGAAGAGTGATATCTATATTATCAAAACTATAAGCAGCACTTGCACATAATAAATTATATATTTTTGTAGTTGCATGGTATTGTAAAGCTAAAAATAACACATTATTTGGCTACAAAGCATGTATTTGGTTTATATGTATATACCGTGCGAGAAACCAAAACTTTCTTACAATACTGTAGGTTTACAATCACCTTAATATGAATCAAAAATTCGTCAGGTAAAATTTGGTCCGGTTTTTTTTTAAATCAATTTCTTTTTTGATAGTTTAAAAATGTTAAAAATTTGACAAAAGTGAAGTTATTATCGTTTTTCTCGATCATTTAATGTCAAAAAGATCTCTGCTGTTTCTAAAACGTTTAAAGTTAAATGTTTTGAAAGCTCCAAAAATGCCATTTTTAAAGCTGTAAAATTCTGCTACATAAGAAATTTTTTTAACTTACCAAAATACTAAAATAGTCATTGATCATCTCTTTACACAATCTTAAAGGCTACCTACTATAAACATGAAAATTGGTGCAAAGTCTAATGGGATTTTTACAGGATGTATGACGTATGAGAAGATGATTCCCAGCTTTCAAACTAAATGCAAGTAAATTTCTGATACATTCTGTGAATTCGATTTATTATATTTATACATAAAGGTAACAGATGCAATTTAAATTAATTGCGGGCGATGTTTGTAATCTATACAGTGTGATTATTAAGTGAATATTCACATTCATATGTCGTTAACGAAATGGAAAATAAAAAACGGAAAGTTTCTGATTATTTTTAGGGGATCGGAAATACAGGAATTAGTGGTAAACTACCCGTTTTCATGATCAAACAGAAGTCAACTTTGTTTTACTTTATAAAAAAGCTCCTATCTTTTTTACCAAGTCTTATGCTTTGCCTTAAGATAAAGCAACTATTGTTTGAAAATTTAAAAACTATCGTTGTGTGTATGCTTAGAATATCTCAAAAAGCTCTGTCCTCAATAGAAATATAATTTAAAATCAATCCATGGGTATTGCATTTGGGGTTTTTAGATTTCAAACCCCCGTTGAAATTTGATGTGTGATTTTTTCCATTTTAACGAAATTTTGAATTCTGCGCTTGGAATTAAATTCAAAAAAAACCTAAAGTTTCAACTTTATTACTGTCGATATGCGGTAAAGGGTGTACAGGTCTATTAGAGACGTCTCGTATGTTACAAAACAAATAAAAAGATGGTTTTTAGAGGTTCAAAACTTTAAATTGAACTTTTTTTTAAATATTTTTGATATCAATGAAACTGGCTTTATTGGAAAGGTAATTGTATGTTAGTAATATTTGAATACCATTTCGGTCATGTGACCGACAGAATCATAGACAAATAATTATAATAAAATATTGATTATCTATGGACAGAATCATTATTATGATTATAAAATTTCAACAATTTGAAAGCGTTGCTCTGGTTTGAATCCTAATGAAATGGCAAATCAAACTAAACAAATAAATAGACCGTTGTTATCAAATCGGTTATCAAACAAAAGCGTGTTGCCAACTCATAGATGTAAATCACTAAAAAAACACCCTATATTCTATAATACGTATTAGTTTCTATAGGATCTTTAGTATCCTTACGATAATAAGAGCTACATTTACAATAAATCATTAACAAGTTAATAAATAAACACTTTATGAGAAATTATATTTAGACGGAATGGAAAATTATTTATTTATGATTGATTGGCTAATTGATTGATTGATTCATTAGATTATGTAATTACTGAAGTGTGTATTTTGAAAACGATTTACTACAAGCTTGTCAACAAATTTTTAGATCGAGGGAGAATTTACAAGGTTTCCGCGTTTGAAACAGTTATTTTTTTGGTATTTTTATAGAACTATAAAGATAAGATATCGTTTAGCATTAGAGTGTAGCCTGGGATGAAAGAGTTGAACTAAGGGTTTATCTTATACTTTCTTCATTTTAAGAGAAAAATGTAATTTTTTTGGGTTTTTAGAGTTACTTTAGTTATTTTTAGGATAATAAAAACAAAAAAATTGCACGCCTATACTAATATAGTGATATCAGTAAAAACTTTCTTACCGTGTGACCTTCTGACATCGTGAAACTTTTTTGAAAGTGTTTCTACAAATCCTCCTATTTTCCTTTTTACGTATGTTTTAAGCCTATTTGATTGATATCTAGGGAAAGAGATAAATACACGTACAAACAAACATAATTTTTTATCAAGTGGGAGTTTTCGTTCATACCCTTTAATATAAGATATCAAGAGGATGTATGTATGGGTTTCGCTTGGCAAAGCATTCACTCCGCCTCGATATGCATTACGTGAGTTTGTCATTTTAAATTATTATGCATACAAAGTGATTTATTAAGGTAAACACAATGCATTGAGGGTAAAGATAAAATAGAAGAGTACGGATGTTTATCTTATAATAACAGAAACGATGATTTAACACTCTGACGTAGGAAATTCATCCATCAAATCCACTGTCCCCTATTCTAATCTTCTTAAGATTACAAATAAATCCAACATTTTCATCATATTTTATAAATTCGCATTATATTTTCTCTTAATCTGTATATATTTTATCATTTTCACCTATATTGGGATTAATTTGATATTTTCTAATATAGTGAATGATATGCATCTATTATTAAAGCTTTCTGTACATCCTAATATGTTGATACAGAGAGTTTTGTACCTTGAATCACGATATTTATTTTTTTGTTTTGCAAATAATCCAATCATTTTGCGAAAACAATCGCTCACAAATTTGGAACAGAAATTTGTTTCGGGGAGAGCTAATACTATATAAAGACATTATAAAAAAATACACTTCAAGAGAGTGTTCTTTCTTTATAACGTTTTTAATTTTGAGTGCAGATTACAAAAATCTCATCCTTTAATATTTTTATACCATGTATATATGTAATATACAAGGTATACTTAGTCCCAATTAGTATATTATCATATACTATATATTAGTATAGTTTAGTCCCAAGTTTTTAACGCTAAAAAATATTTATGCTACCAAAAAAATTTGGTATAGGTCTTATAAAATCAACTAATTAGTTCATTTTCGGTGTTCGTCGGTCTTTTTACAGCGTACTCGGTCAATCGTTTCTTGGGTCCGTAGGACCCATTTTGTAAACCGTTAGAGATAGAACAAAAGTTTAAATATAAAAAAGGTTCCCTATAAAAGACTAAGCAACTTTTGTTTGAAATATTTTTTCGTAAACATCACTATTTGCCCGTGAGGGTGCAAATTAGTCGCAAATTGTATAGTATGTATTATAACAGAATATCAGTTATGTATGTGTGACACGAATGTATGTGTAATGTGATAAGAGTCATTAAAACTGTTTATACATGGTTTTTCAATAATTAACTCAGTCAATTGTTTGTTTTCACTTGTTTAATAATAATTTTCTCGAAAATGATAATCGATTCAAAAAAAATACATGAAACAATATTTGAGTAAATAAAATAAAGCATTAGGTTTTTTTACATTGCTGGTCTTAATTAAAGCAATTTAGCATTGAAAAAAAGTTTTAAATTATTACATTTCGATGTGAAAGAAATTTTTCGGAAAAGGCGAGAAATGTTTTTTGGAGCTCTGAGAATTTGTCCAAAAGCAAAATTTTTGAAATACAACATGAAAAATCTCATAATCGACTGCGTACCTTTTGATAAGTAATCTCTGTCATCTTGTTGCTATCTCATATAGTTAGCAATATGTTTCAATAAATGGAACAGTGGTTCAAAAGTACATTTTGTTACTAAGGTACATCACTTTACATGAAACCTTAGTATATGAACGTATTTACTAGCCAAAATGATCATTTTATATATTTTAGAACAGAACAGAGGCGTAGGATTTGTTTAAGCTCAAACATATATAGACTACAACAGGTAATAACAACACATATAATTCACATGATACGTTTGTAGAACCCTCAAAATGTAATAAACTGGTTCAATACACCACATGTAACCTACATACCTGATTATACAGAGTGTTCCAGTTAAGAACTAGTGTAAAATTATGGATTTCTTTGAATACAGCTGTTCAAGAACTCGATTTCGACAAAAACCGATGATTAAGGACAGGTCAAGTACTCTCAGGATAAAACAGCGATTTTCATATACTGAAATTCTGATCAACTCTGATGAGATATACCGAATTCAAGTTAATGAGTTGATGAGCGTGCCATGAAAGCGAAAGCAGGATTAAAAATAAATACAAAAATTTCACTATGTAATTGTGAAAGGAATTATACTTTTTGGACATAGATAATTTATTTTAGCTATTTGCAATAAGTTGCACAAATATCTAAGTCGAAAAATTAGACAGTTTTTTTGATTATTTGGTCCAAAAATTACGAAAATAATTTTATTTGCACGTTATATCTGTCTATTTTCAGGTATAAAATTGCCAATTCATTGCATTTAAAATTTTTGAAATTGAGACTTAAGGCGCTATGTCTTGAGAATCCTTCTTCTGAACGAATAAGGAATAACAGTAATTTTTTTTCAAATTTCTTAACAAAATGTGCAATTATGTAAGCAGTGTTTAGGCATTTTAAACGGCAAATTGGGCAGATATTCGACTGAGAGACCGAAGATACCATTTGACGTCATATACTATGTTCGGAATAAGTACTAAATCAAACATTCAGCTTTGCTAGAAAGAGATACAACTAAATCTTTGATGGCTTTCATCTTGATTGATTTTATAATGATAATTTGCTGTATTACATGAATGAATGAGTTTGGCAACCATTTTATTTATAACACCCTGTAAATGAGTTGAAATGAAGTTGATATGTTCTTTTATTTTACTCTGGGGGTAGAAAATGTTGTTCAGTGAACTAACTAACCACTATTGCATATTATTCACACTCTAGCAAACCAGAGTACTAGCTTGTGGTTTTGTACATTTATGAAAGCCTTTCTACATGTTCCATCTACCACCAGTGCGAGAATGTACCTATTTCTAGTTTAACAAAACAGACATATATCGTATATGACGTACATAAATAAATATGTAGCATGTCCAAAGTTAAAATGATTTAACGCATGAATGAAATAATTAATAGATTTTATTAAAAATGAAAATAGCAAAAAATTTCGAAAAGCACGTCTGAGCAACATTGTCTTGAAGCTTGCTCATGTTGCTTCTTACAAAATTGCATTTAAACTGTTTGAAATAATAAAGAGTTTATGCGATCAATCGAGTTAAGGTAGTACGAGCGCCAAGACAAGCTAAGACTTGCGGTTGAAATTATTTGTACCTTAATTTTCAACTTTGAGGATGCATTTTGTTATAATTTCATGAATGTAGACGAAAAATAAGAATAAAATTTTTCGATATCTCCCTTGGGTTTTGAAATCTTGAAAGCTAGAAAATTTAACAAAATTTACAATTTTCGATATTTTTAAAATTACTCCAGATATTAAAAAATTTTATCAGTACTTTTCGTCTTATCTTTCGGGTACGGAACCCTAAACTTGCACTTGAAACATATATAAGAACACTCTCCATTAAATTAACTTTTTTCTCAAAGTATTTGGATGATCGTCGCCAATCTTTTAGTTTTTTTCGGGTACGGAAACCCTAAACTCGCACTTGAAACGATGATAGCTAAGAACACTCTCCGTTAAATTACCTTTCAAACGAAACTAAAAAAATTATAATCGGTTGATCCATTTAGGTGTTACGATGCCACAGACAGACAGTCAGAGAGACATACAGAAAGACACACAGACATAGCGGTCAAACTTATTAACACCTTTTATCAAACTTCTTTTTTAGCTCGGGGGTTAAAAATACATAACTACATTGTGAAATCAGAATAATTTTTAAGTTAATATTACGAACTCATATTTAAATGAAAATAAAAAATATTGCTTTACTCGCAAACATAATTCTTTATAACTTACAAACTGTTTATTATTTTTTATATTGAGACATTTATTCAGAATGCCTCAAACTACAAAATAAAGCATCAGTGTGAACGAATTGACCGTTAAGGGAATAGTAACATTACCAATAATATAGCAGACGAGTCAATGCAATATGGGCGACAAGCCCATATTGCATTGGCGATATCATAATACTTCCGATGGTTAGCCCTCTTCAATACTGTAATATTACTTATGCTAACATGGATACTATAGTATCTATCTCTATACCAATTTCTTACCATATTGAATGTTACTTTACTGGTTATATTTTTGACATTATTTACGATCACAAAGAATATTTATTAAATTAAAAAATAACTTTGGTAATAATGAATTTATCTAGAACTAATTAAATTATTATATACATGAAATATAATGTAGCACATATATAAATAAATGAATGCTTTGTTGAATATTTAAAAGGATCTATTTAATGAATTACAAAGGTATGATGTGATAATAATACAATATAAATTGTTTTGTTATAATATTATAATAAAATCGATATTTATATTTAGTGTCTTCTGACCTACAATATTTTATAGCGATAACCTTGACAGTATAATGTATTTATTACATATTATAATAAAATAATGTCTTGTTAGTAAATACAGTATCATTTTTCAATCCTTTATTCTATAAATAAATATCATTTGTATCGGCCAAACGAAGGATATATATGGATAGTTACAAAAAACTAATATGGCAGCCGTCATGCTCAAAACTGCCGCCATGATAAAAGATTTCCATGACCTGTCCTTACATGATTCATATTAAAAGAAAATTCGTTTCATGGAGATTCCGAAAATATCAACTTTTTCCCTGTTCCGCTGTGGAGCCCAAACACCTCAATTAATTTCAGAAAATGAGGTACCGTTAAAAATGTGGCAATAGGCCACATTAAAAAAATGTGATTCCCTTAGTTGAGCACTCCAAAATGTTTATTCGGTTGTAACGCAGTGTAGCCCAAACTTCTTAACAATTTCAGCAAAAAAGTTACCGTAAGAAACTTGAGAACCGTTCGTATCACATAGATTAATTTTCGAAAACAGGAAAATTCGAGCGATGGGTATGGTATCCTCCATAAAGCTCATTCGTCGGCACAATGTTTTTATCAATTCAAAAGACATAAGATAAGTAATTTGGCAAGAAAATTAACGCAGCGGGCGTAAATCATCCCAAATCTTTTCTTAGAAAATATCTCCATTTAAGTCCGACGCCTTTAATTCTGTGCGGTGAAAATGTCGAAAGCAGACACTCTAATTTTTGTAAGACTATAGGTCTCCAACAGTACAGCTTTTTGGACACCGGAACCAGTTTTTTTTGTTCTCAAAAAATTTTTTTTAAATGGTAACCAAGGTTTCTAAATTGAAATTTAGGTGTTTGTTTTGTATTTTGTAAATGTTCCCTTTTCGCTATAAAATTCCAAGATTTAAAGTATACCTTGCATTCTCATGTGTAACACGGAAAAATAGATTTGTTTTCACGTGTTTTCTAGGAATATTCAATAACGTGTTCAATTGACACCCGTGGTAATTTTATTGGTAAGTAAGACATTGTTTTTCTTCGAAAAGAAAATATCGAAATCTAGAAATCTAGGGATGGAGCTAATTATATCTATCTATGAAAAGTGATTACAACTAAATTGAGAACAATATTTCCCAAAACTGAAAAAATTTTTGTCAAAAAAAGTATTTAAAAGTAGTTTGAGAAAGACAATGAGTTTTGGAAAATGTTTATTTGATTCTTTGGCAACAACTTTATTTAGACCTTCTTTTTGCCTCTGAAAAGATTGCTTGTACTTTTTTAAAGACTCAAAATTTAAAAAAGTTTCAATTAAAATAATAGAGAAGTATTTTCATCAACAATTTTTCATGTAAAACCAATATTTACGAAAATAACTGAATTATTTTCTGAAATTCAAGAGCGTTGACTCCTTTAGAATCGATTGCAAGGAAGAGGGTATCCCTTTATATTCAAAATTTCCTCAGGCTTAGAATTAACGCCAACATAACTTCTTGTGTTTTGTGATACTGTTAATGAAGTCATAATATTTTAAAAATTCTAACAACAATAATAATGTTCATTTTTCGGTTTTAAAATGATTTAGCCAGCTCACACATATATCGATTTTTATAGCAAATAATCTTATAGGATATCTTAAAGCCAATTGAATATTCTAAACGAAACTGCAATGTAAATAGTAATTCATCATACTTACAGTTCACACGAAAAAAAGAATAAATAAATACCAACACATATAAAATGTCACCAGATAGATATACTTATATATTAGTAAAACTGAGTGTGAGATGTATGACATCATATTATGTCAATATAATCCTCCAAGTCATTTCCTTTAAAAATTGAAATTCTACAGAAAAAATTCTAATAAAAATAAATGTATGAAATGAATAGTGTCACGTAATCTAAGGCCTTAACGAAACATTTGGACTTCGAGTTTTTTCTATCGTATATCTAAATCTATATATATATATATATGTTTTACGTTTATCGTTTTATATATAGATATAGACGAATCGGGAAGAACTCTCTCGTTTTTTTTTCCCATTTCAACTATACAGGATACTTTTTTTAAAAAGTTTCCAGCAAGTTTCTTCAAAAACTAATTCGAATGTCAAATCCCAGTAAAATACTAGTCTTCATATTTTCAGGAGAGTTGAAAAAATTTCGGGAAATTTTCCGAGGGCACCTTCTGGGTTAAGCAGGATTAATTTGTTTTTGTTTTTGTTTTTTTTTTTTAATGGAAGTACAAACTTTTTTATATTTTGTCTGTATTTTTGGAACCTGTTTTCAGGTATTTTAAAATTAAATTTCCACTATGAAATTATCAAAGTAATAATTTTTGTACAGATTCTTATTTTTTATCGAAAATCAAGAACTTAAAAAACCAACATTAAAAAAACCAGATACCAAAAATTGAGATCAAGGGAATAGTATTTTACACATCTAAGGAGCAAAAGTAAAGAATATCTCAGATCTTATGTTCAATATCATCCGAGCCACACATCTTTTATCGTTTTTTATATTCCAATCTGCAAATTAGCTGGAAAATTTTTTTAAAATCATCTTGTGTAGCTACTCTGGTTGACTGATAAAAAGATCTACATATAGTACAAAACCAGGTCGTACGTATTATGTATATATGATACACACATATATATCCTTAAGCCTCGAATTCTTGGAATTGGTTCAAATTTACCGACATTTTAATATCAGACAAAGCGAATCTTGAATTTTTACAAAATAAGTGCGAAGAAATATATAAGTTTTAAGATTGAAATAGTATTTCATGCGTGCTCTCATTAAAGAATGCTGAATCAATTTTGGAATAAAGTAAGACAAATGGCAATATTGTTTGCATTAAAGCAAGACCAACAATTTGGTGGCATTGATATTAGTTAATGTACTTATAGCACAATTCAATGGCCATTGATCTAAGAATTTCTAATTGCTTCGAAATTAAGTTCTAGTAAGTGCAAAATAAAAGTGCATTACAAGACACTATATTATTTGTTATGAATAACGTTGTCTCTGTCCTTAAAAGTTAATGAGTGTTGTTTTTCTTATGAAGGAAGGAAACAAATGAAGTTTATTTTATTTTAAAATTTTTTATTTGCCAATCAAATTATTATTTATTTTATTATTGGTATTTTTGAATCCACTCTTGCTAAGTTTTTTATACCTATTCACTGTTTTCAACACATTGCTCATTAACTACAGTACAATTATTACTGTGTGTTTCAGACATACTTTGTTGGCGAGTTTCACCCAACACCTCTCAATTCATTTAAATAAATCTAAAAATTCCTAATAAAATATACCAAAGTATATAATAATACATAAATATTCAAATATTCAACAAATATAGCAATAAATATTTACCATAATAAATTACAAAAGTGATAATTTAATGGATTATTGAGTTAATAATTCTATTTGGAAAATGATTCAGTACGGTAAGTATATCAGGAATATTAATATGATTTCTGACTACCAAATATTTAATCTGTGAATATTATATATTAAAAATTAAAATTTTTTCTAAAATCTGGGATTATTTATTAAGTTTATCCCATTTGATATAATCCAATTATTTATAAGTCAATTACAAGTTACAAAAAGCTTCGTCCTAAAATAATAAAATATTCTTATAACATCTTGTAAAAATTTCGTTCGTTCGTTACCTACTTTATTTATCTTCTTTTTCGTTGTCGAAAAATATTATTTTCAACTGAGAGTGAATACACAATAGTTTGAACAAAAATTGGTTTCAGTGGTATTATAATAAAATCGATTCCTTACTATCAGATTAGGTTATCATTTAAATTCCAACTCTTCTTCTCTGAACTAAATGATCTTTAAAAGAATAACAATTGTATATAAAAATCTACGTTAAATGTTTTTTGCTAAATGATATCAACTTTCTTCTTTTCAATTACACATAGTCAACACAAATAAAATTTTATATTTATTATCAACAAATTTTATCGGCATATATACTAAAAGATATTCTTGAATTCAAGAGGAGGATGTTAGACCGAAAACGATTTCGTCTTTAAATGCAAAGATCTTTTCTGTTTGTCGTTACTGTAACTGAAACTTTTCTCCAAAATGTAGTTTTGCTTCGAAAGTTCCAGGATTTACACAGTAAAACATTTACGGTGTTAAAATGAACGGGTTTACTTGGCTGTTGGTGCTGTTTAAGATGTTTTTCGATGAATTTTCTTTTACTTTTACCAAATCTGTCTGTAAAATATTTACTATAATTGAAATTTAGAACTCCATGCATGTTTTTTTATGATAAAACAATTTTTGTTAAATAAAATAAATTATTTTCTACCTTTTAGTTCACCTAGTTTCAAAAGCGTGTTTTTTAGTTTTTTAAACTATTATTTCTTAAAATTTGTTAGATTTTTCTTATTACGATATGAGTTTGAGTCATTTCTAAATACTTAGACTCTAGCCTCTATAACACAATTTTGTAAGTACAAATGAACACAGTATCCAAATTATTTTTTTAATTATTTTTAATTTCTTATACTCTGGCGTGGAAAATTATAACGTACCACGTTTGGTATATAACTAATAAATTAATGCAAAATTACGTAATCTGAAGCTTCCTCTTAAAAGTTTGATTAAATCTTGTTATATCTTTCTATCATTCTTTAAATAAATTTAAAAAAGTTTAAACTTTCATAATTAAAAAAATAAAATTACAGTATTTATATAATACTTAAAAATAATTTTTTTTTCTGCAATTAATACCTACTTATGAAACATGCGATTATTAATATTTTAAAAATATAATATAATTTGACATTTAAGGTTAAATAACAGAAGAAGAAAAAATGCGAAAATGTTAATTGGATTGTTATACTATTTAATCAGGATTAAAACTTAATAGGGTGGCTTACCAATGAGGAACGTAATCTATTACATCGAGCGATATTTTCAAGTATAAAATTAAAGAAACATAATAATATGGAAACCATTTTTTATGTATCATCTATAATTAAATCGAGTTTTATTTTTTTTTTTAATTTCTTTAAAATATTAATAGTTTTTAAAATATGAAAACTTTTGTTGGAAGAAAAGAGTTCTGGAAGATGATTTAAAAAGAGAGACGTATGAAACTTACCGCACTATTCGTACAACATTTTTTGTGTAATAGATTCTTTGAACATACCTGTAACAGAAAAATATAAAAAAAAATTAATTTTCTTTTCTTTTTTTTTAACAAGAAAATAATAACATTGGAAATTTTCTTTATCTTGCTAGAATAACTTAAAAAAATATATTTTAATTAATTATAATTCATTAACGTCAATAAACGAAAGAAAAATGGCGGAAAGAGGAATTCTACGATCGAATTTATATTGGAGCATTATAGAGCGACATCCTGTACATAATATTTTTAACAATATTTATAGATAAAATATATTGCTTCAAGTATAAAATTACATGTGATATATTATGAAACCAGGAAAATAACCTGTTAAAAAATCAGTCTATATATATAAGAATGGAAGCTGACTGATCGATCAACGCACAGCTGAAACCGCTGGGTCTAGAAGCCTGAAATTTTGTACACACCTTCCTTAAGTAACGTCTTTGTACTTTTTGGGTCAAAATAACCTTATATACGGAGTTTTATCGAAATTCTAGATAAAAAAATTCCTCGATTTTTTGCAGTTTTTTAAAGGGTACACCCCTTTGAAAAATTCGAGGAAACGCAAAAAAATTTTTGCTTTGGAATTTGATGAAACTCGGTGGATGGGGTAATTTTGATCCAAAAAGTATAAAAGTTAGGTTAATTTAATGATTGGATGTAGATTTTCTGAGATATCGCAATATTTGGATCGATTTTAGTCCGTATCTCAAAAATTATCCGACCAGTCAGCAAATGCACCCGATTTTTGTACTTTTTGGGTCAAAATTATCTTATATACTAAGTTTTATCGAAATTGGAGATAAAAAAAGTTCTCGATTTTTAGCAATTTTTTTAAGGGGAAAATTTGAAAAAATCGAGAAAAACGAAAACAAAAATTTTTTGTTTGCGTTTTTCTCGAACTAGATGAAACCCAGTGGATGGGTTAATTTTGATCAAAAAAGTAGAAAAATCAGGTTAATTTAATGATTGGACCTTTAGAAAGTTGCAATACCAGCGAGTATCATGGGCAAAAATTCATTTTCAAAAAAGTTAGAGTTCCACACCAAAAAATGAAAAACTATAAAATTGTGAACAAAAAGGAGGATAAGTGAGGAAAAAATTTTTAAAGAAAAAATCACTCAGCAAAGCGAGCGGATATGTGCTAGTATTACATAAGGCAAAGTGAAACAAAGGAAATTTTTATTTATTTAAAACTGAGCCTAGCACCCACTAAAACGACAAAGTGATATTATAAAGATGCTCCATACCAAACTTTGATCATAAGGTCCAAAAATAAATTTGCATTAAGTATATGCGCGACAAATGGATAATTAATTCAATATCACGTTAAATGATTTCGATGGTTCTTCTTTTAGTGACAAATTAGTAAGCGTAGTTTAGATTCACTAAAAATCACAAAATAAAAACAACTTTTACCAAAAAAAAAAAAAAAATTTCAAAAAAACTATTCCAAATCAAATTATTATGCACTAAAAAGTAAAAAATAACGATAATATAATGTAGTTACAATTATTGTTATTTTTGGAGCTGGTGTCAGCCAAGTTAATGTATCTAACTGTTCTGTCACAGTTGTTTCCTTGGCAAACACCAACGCCAAAAATTACAATAAATGTAACTACATTATATAACCGTAATTTTTTTACTTTATTGTGCATATTAATTTGTTTTGAAATAGTTTTTTCTTTTTATAAAATATTTTCGTACATTGCCCATTGTATATTCAATAAAATTATTTATAGTATTAAATATAATATAATATATTTCACACGTAGGTGCTGCATTAATTTAATAAAGAAAATAATCAGCCAATTCAGGGATTTATAAGTTTTCTTCTGTTTTTTTTTTCTTTCCATTTTTCAATTATAATTTTATCCTATTTTGCAAAATATATTTATATTTTCATAATATCATCATTATTAATAATTCACTTTATTTTTTATACATACGTAATTTAATTTTTCATCTATGACGTATGTATGTGTGTGTGGGTATATGTTATTAACTGAGGATAATCTTCAGTAATATTTTAAAATAATTATAATGAAAAAATATATATTCTGTTTACGATGTACATAATCTTTTTAAATCTTCTCGTCAAAGGCTCTTTTTTGTATGACGCCCACGTTGACATAAGAGCTGGAACTCACCATATTGAAATATATTCAGTGATAACATATGTGGTATATAACAAACCTTGAGATTGCACAATGGCAAAAAATTTACAGATCAGATTTTACTGAAAACATCAGTACGATCTTTGATGAAATTAAGGGGATGCTATAAGTAGTAAAAGCTTGAATAAAATACGCTGATAACTCCCTCAACAACAAATAAAGTACTCATTAATTTCAAAAACAAAATCAAAATAGTATTATGGATAAAAAAGTATACGAATGAAGCGAATGATTCTACCGCTCGTGTCGGTGAGAAGCCTTTCGTACGAGTTTCACACACGTTTTTAACGATTTAAGGCTGACTTCTGTCTTTTTGCAGGATTTTCCGTTCATTAGCAAAAAGGTAATTGCTCATTAAATTCGATAAATTAACTTGCCACACGCAAATGGTAATTTGTTCAACGACAAAGGCATTGTTACTCATATCAAGAAAGACTACCTTGTTTAGAAAAAAAAAAACTACAAAGAATACCTATGGTATCAAGAGAATTAAGCTTGGTCTCGATATTTGTAAGAAGATCCTTTCTTTATTAAAATTTTGCTGCCCATATAGTAAAAGAATTGTCTGAATAAAAGTTTGAATAAAAGTGGAAAACCTTCTTGCTAGGCCTTTTCTTTTTTTAATGCTGCTGCTCATATAGTAAAAGTTTTGTCTGCATAAAAATCGTAACAGAAACCAGCTAGGTAGCGAGGAAAAACTTGACAGTTTTTCTTTAGTTATCTCATTTATAAAAGCTGGGTAGCAATGTCTTAGCACTTGAAATCATTAGTTCTTAACGAATTCTTCTAAATCAGTAAAAACGAAGAGATAAAAAGCCATACTTTCACAAAATAAAACTCAAGTCAATTAATGAAAGGTTAAAAATCAAGTCAATGCCTCTTTCTTGTATCTCACGGACTACATATTCTTAAAATATGATATCTAAAGAAGGCTTCCAACAAGGATTCTTGCCCAGATAGCTAGCCCTTAAGAGTGCTTACATAGAAAAAATTAACTGAGTTATTAATACTGTCAAGAACTATGATCAAGGATAACTTAAACCCAAGGAAAGGACCGTAGTCTTCAAGATGCGTGGCTATTTTAAAAGAAAGCCGGTCTCGAATTTTATGTTCAATCCGATGTAATGTCTACATAAAACAAACTCTAGGTGTACATAATACTAGTATTGGATATTTTAAAAAATAGTATGTTATTTGATTTTTTTTTTTTTTTTTTTGAATAAAAATAGACATTGATCGAAATATATTTGCCGAGAACTATAGATACATATAATATAGGTTACATATATGATGTAAATCCTATATATCATATTATAGGGTAAGTAGGTATAAATATACTTACAATGATAATATGTTGTTACCCCACAAACACCTCAAATATATGTTGGCATATTATACGTATACCTATCTGCAGTCAAGAGAGAATGAAATAAAAGACACTATTCTGGTTACGTTAGACCGTAAGACTATGACACATCATATTGCCCTACTTTCTAAGTTACACCATGAAATGTGCTAAAATAACACAGGTAAGGTAAGAATTCATTTTATTATTTTCAACAGCCTTAAAAATTGAGTGAACGTACTATTTAGGTAACTTATCAACATTAAGCAAGGGATTTATTCAGAGAGTTGCAGTTTTAAGTTCTGTTCCCGATCATTGTTTAACTGTCTTGTTGGATTTTTGAATAAGAAGATATTGGTGTGGCTAACATATCGAACGACACGTTTTGCAAGTAGATGAAAGGCGGAATTAAAGAAAAACTGACTTTTTTTTACGATTTAGAAATATTTTCAAAGTAATGAAAGTGGATACAGTGAGCGCATAAAAACTATTTGCATAAAATTTGAAAATGGTCTCGTAAGAAGGGCCTGGAAAATGGGAAAAAATTTTTTGATATGTTATCCACGTATTTTACTCGTAAATTTACGCTCATTTTGATCAAAAAGGTAGTAGTTTCCAACCTTTTCCGGCACAGAAATGAGAAAATGTGGGATCAAAAGCCATCACCATCCATCAGATTATATGTGTGGTTAATATTAGAATATGTGTTTTACAATTTTGCAATGTTACTATATGACTCCATTATAATACAAAGATCAAATTTTCAATGTTATATCTAAATTTGTTTCTATCAAAATGTACAGAGAATTCAAGCAGATTGAAGCATTAAGATAATTAAAGCTAATAAATATGTCCTCCGTTCTGTAAGCATCACATTTGTTTTTTGAAATGGGGTGTAATGTAAACTTTTTAGTAGTATTTTTTGAGTAGTAAAAAATTTTAAACTCTTTTTTTTGTTTTAAAAAGCAAAAAAACTAATAACTAATGAATGATTTAGGATATCTCCGACATATCAGAAACTGTAAACTATATCAAAATTACTCTAAAATAATATTTTTATTCAAGTCGGTGAATTATCATTTAAAATTCTGTTCTTTAAAAAACTGAAAAAAAAATTGATCTAGAAATTTAATAAAAATTTTGACGTAAAGAAGTTTTGATCCAAACCGTACAAAAATTAAACTTGCAATACTAAGGACCTTTATTTCGGAGCAGCGATTTCGGAGATATCACGAATAGCTCTGACGAAAAGCTGACTTTTTGTTTGTTTTTTGGGTCCAGAAGTATGAGTATATAATACTTGGGCCCAAGTTTTGAAGTATCAACTGAAGAATTGGCTCTGGGATACCAACCCTGACATACGATTTTAGTTGTAATTATATATTTCCGGAGTGCGCCTTCAAAAGGACCCTATTTCTGTATTTTTTTGGTCAAAACTACCCTAGAATATGATATTTTCTCAAATCAGACACAAAAAGGTTTCTCGCTTTTTTGCAATTTTTGTAAGGGGAGCGCTTTTTTTAAAAATCAAGCGAATCACAAATAAATTTTGGTGCTCAAAATTTGACAAAACTTGTCATATTAGGTAATTTTCACCCAAAAAGTACAAAAATCTAATTCATTTAACGATTAGGTGGATAGTTTTTGATCTACAATCGGAGCAATTGTCGCAATATCTCGAAAACTACTCAGCTAATCATCAAATCAACAGAATTTTTACATGTTTAGGTCTTAATTATCGTAAATAATCCAAAGGCAAAAGTCTTGCTGATTTTACGAATGAACGGTAAGTTTCTAAGGTATCGACTGCAAAAATTTCTTCGGAGTATCGCCCCTCATATACTATATTTGTTACCTTTTGCTCCTTATATTATCACTTTTCCAGTCGAATATATATATTTTTGTCAAAATTATTTAAAAAAATTTTGTGTATCCCAATGAAAACCAAAAAAAAAAAAATTCTATATTTTTTAAAATTTTAGTGAAAAAATATAAATAAATTTTTTTTCAGGATCAGATCAAACTTCATCAAAGTTTCACCTATCAACATTTTAAGAATTCATAATAATATTATTCATAGTAATCATATTTTCAATGACGTTATATTAAAATTTGTTTTCATAATATAATATCTCTATATAAAATGTCTACTACTATAACACAAAATGAATTATATAGATAGAACACAGATAGGTGAATGTAGGTATGAATATGATATCTACTTTGCGACCTTTATTTATATATGACAACGTGTTATAAATAAATAAAATTTTACAGTGACATTATAAATGTGTGATTATATTAAACAAAAATAAATTTGCCTACTGCTGCCTGAACCTGTCAAATATAAAAGGCAATTTATTTGTTTTATTACTCAATTAATTTAAATAGAGATTCTAAATTATTTTTGTACATATAAAATTTCTTTCGACAGATTAGTATTACTTATTCAAGAATAAAATGAAATTTTTATTTAATTATAATTGGTTTGGAAAATTTCGTCATACAGATTCTATAAAATATATCGTTTGTTAAGTTTAGGATAACGATATCTCTGAAAAGGTTAACAATTCTTTTGAGAAGTTTCATCATCACAATAGGTGATTTTGTATACATAATTTTTGATAAATCGAATATACAGGGATATTTCACCTCTCCCCAAAGTTTCTTTGGATATCTTCTTACTCTTCTGGTTGTTGTAACATTTAAACAGATTTTAAAATTAAAAAATTCTTGATTTATTTGCCTAAACTTTCTAAAGGGAAGGGTATCAACGGTGAATGAAATTATAAACCATTTCCTTCAATATACGAGTTTGGAGAAACTTTACCAATTTGTAGGACATATGCTCAACACTTTCATCAATATGAACTTTCGTTTCAAGGTAAGATTTTTGAAGGATATGTGTGCATCATGTTTGAAAAGAAAAGATTCGGAGAGAAAATCTAATCTGGAAATGTATTCGGCTGTTATTCAATGAGGTAGAGGCATCTTCGATTAGTGCCAAAATCAGTAAATATAGCCAAAACTTCAAAAGTTCTGTTAAAATCAGTATTTCGTACCAAACGGCATTGGTATTTGTCAACCTCCTTTTAGCAAGAGCAGCCAAAATCGATTATCATTGTCAAAAAACAGTAGTCGAAACATGTTTGACAATGATGTCAACTGACAACCTTACGACGATACAGATCAGTATCGGTTCTTGGCAGATATCAATTTCCGTCGACAACAGAGTAATTGTGTACCAGACCATTTCAACTACCTTAGATTAATCAAATTTTACCCTAAACAAAACTGAAAAGTGTCGTATCATTTCAGTTATACACAAAAATTAACATTTTTCAAAACCATAATTGAAAATTAAAATCACATAAAAAATTATCTTTTGATATTTAAATTCCTTTCTTTTTTTATGTATAAAATAATTTTATCTTGTGAAAAGTATTTTTTGTATGTAATCTAAACATTAATTTATGCAAATATAAACAAGCTCATTTCATCAGTACAATAGAACATTATCAGTGACAATGGAGTCACATTAAACTGTACCAACCAGAAAAAGTATAAAAGATGAAATTGACTGTTTAAACTATAATTTATAATGCTTTAAACGATTTTTGATTATAATACTTTTTTTTTTCGAGTGCAAAAAAAAAATCATTAATTACAATTAAATGCTCATTATTCCCAAGGGTGTCATAGGTCTAGGCCCGACGTAGTATTTGGTAGTCAAATTATAACGCTTGGAATTTCTTAATCAAGGATTTACCTTTTATGGGGTCTGATTCTCATCTTATCGGAGAAAATGATTTTCTTGTCAGAGAAAATGATTTTTGTATTATTTTTTCAAAAAAGGTCTTTGGAAGTGATGTTTCTTTACGCGTACTACTAAAAAAATTTATACAGAGAGTAAGTCGGTAAAAAAATGTGACGTCATCACATTAAAACCAAGCCGTCTTTAAGCTCACTTTTCCTCTACGAAAATGAAATAAAGGGTCCTACGTAATGAAATAAAGGGCCATACGTAGTGAAATATTTTCCAGGCTTCCCGCCTAGAAAGTTTGTTCCCGGTTATGAACATGTTTGTAAAGGAAAAACTTGTCAGACACACCCTCAAATTGCAAGCTATTTTGCAATAACAATCTAATATTATACATAGGCCTAGATTTATATACATATAAAATTTTACTTGTAAATTTATGGCGTATACCCAACGCATTTACTCCCATACACTGCAAGGAATAATGTTCGATAATAAACGCATTAATGGCAATTTATATCAAATCAATGAAGCTTATAACAATTTGCTGTCAATATTTACAAAAGAAAAAATACATTTAATGAAATTTTAAGTCAGATTTATTATTAAAATGAACATTTTTTGAATAATCTATTCATATACAGTGTGACCAAAAAGTTACGACATTATTTCTTAATTGTTCACATTTTTCTTGCATGAACATATTTCTTTGAAACAACCCTAACGATGCTCTATCGAGGACAGGAGTCTCATTACAAAGTCTTTTGGATGATCAGCTCCTACAAATAAAAGATACTAGACAAAAAAATTATATTTTGGATAAATTGGAAAGTTCCTCAATAGAAGGATCCTGTAAAACTAACGAATAACTGTGATATAATGTGGAAAAACTTCTTTGTCTTTCTTTTTGAAAGAAGAATCAGTTTTTATGATCGTCTGGCACGAACCACCAACTACTATTTTTTATGACTGTTATATTTTCCTAAAATTCTCTAAAGAATCTGTATTTATTTAAAAAATAATAATTTATTGTCACGTATTTTGTGTTCAACAATGAACTACGTTTTTCTGTTGATGGTAAAAAGGTATCGCATATAATACGTGACTGATGGACAATGGGACAGTAGCTGGACTGTAGTAATTACGTTTTGACATTTACAATATTAAAAAGGTTGGTCTCAAATTTAAATTCGCTACTCGAAAATGCATATTTGATTTTTAAAGTAATAACTCTCTGACAGGAAGTTTTGGATTTCACCCGGAAAATATCATTTTGATGTATTAAAAAATCTGATGTGGACATCAGAACAGAATTTCCTTGTGACCCAATTCCGTCGTGTGCATATCCACCTTTAGCGCCTCTAGCGTAAACAACCATAATTTAATTTGAGCTTTCACATAATAAAAAAAATCTCATCGTTTTTCGTTTATTAGGCAGTAGCACAATTTTTTTTTCCGTTTGCCAAGCGTAGTTTTACAATCCCCTAAGGGGTCCAAATAACATATTAAAAAAGCATCTTTTCATCGCCTTCCAGCCGCCATTTTCATATACTAGTGAGCTATTGAAGCGACCTACATCCTCTATCACTTATATTTTTGGATAAAATGGACACCAAAGTTTTGCACTAATTTAGCCCTTCATACGAGATAAAAATTATGTTTGCGTTCCAAACAAAAGTTGTTTATTTTTCTGATAAGGTTCATTTTTTCCATTTAAACTTTTTTCCTATCTCACGGTTTTACATAATACGGAGCTGTGGGTTGGCTTCAATTGTTTCAAATCTAACATAATTTAAAAATGATAGTAGCAAAAAATGTCAAAGACTCATAGTTGATGAATATATCTGCAAAAACCGAAAAAAAAAATACCGAAAATTTTGCAGTTTTCACGAATTACGTAGGTAGCTCATCTGTTTTTTGCTTCAAAGCATAGTTTCACCCTTCAATAGGGGGTCCAAATAACACCAAAAATTCAGCTTAAAATCGCATTTTGCGATTTTAGTTTTTTTTCTCGAAAGATTTTACTAGCGTATACAGGCAATATCAGGAATCTTTTTTTTTTAAATCCAAATTGAAAATAAATTTCATACCGGAAATAATAATTTTTCCAGTTGAAAATTTTATTATCCCAAACGTTGTTGCCAACTTTATAATTACAATATTTATTGAATTACATAACTAATAAATATATATTCCAAGTAGCAATATAACATAAATGTTAATTAATTATAATTTACATATAAATTATTCAACAAATATAACACACAAAATATGCATAGAAATTCATAACAAATTTATGATTTTTAATGGAAAATTCATTTCAATTAATAAAATAATTTTTGTATCTATTTATAAATTAAATAAATATGGTAAAGTTTAAAATGTGAAATTTATAATTTTTTTTATATGTTTTTGATTAATTTTTAATTTATTCTGATTCATAAATTTATTTCAGTGGATTAATGATTTGAAATGTTTAATGGCGAAATGAAATTCCTGTTTTAAATTTATTTGATTAGTTTCTTGGTTTAAAATTATTACGTCCCCTTCATAAAAATGCCTTCCCTTACAGAATATCCATCCGCTACTTTATAGATAGAATTTTTTGTTTGATTTCTGACGTTGTTCTGATGTGCAAAAAGTAAAAAATGATAAGATTTACAGTTGGATTTATTATTATTTTAATTACACATAGTAATTAATATATTTTAACTATAAAAGCTTTCTAGTTGAAGGGTTAAAAATATATATATATATATATATATATTTTTTTAGCTAAAATAAACTATCTTTCTATACGATAAAATCCCTGAATTTATTTTTTTTAATTAAAAAAGGCTGATAAATATTTACTCCTTTGGCAACTGGCAGAAACAAAAATTTTTATCTACATAGCAGATATTTGAATATATTTTTATTATTCATTTAAAATTTAATAATATTCTAAGCGGACAAAATCCCTGAAGACCATAAATAATGCTTATATTATCTCATTACTGTGCAATAGTAACCTAGTTATCAATGCTTCGTTTAGAAGGACCATTTCGAAAGACTGTTTATATGAGTTCAATTTAAATGAGGCCATTACAATAAACAGAGGCCATCATTTTTTTCAATGCTTTTTAAAAAAGTTATTTTGAAATAAATTTAAGATAGTTTCGTCTAAAGAATTGATTGACAAGATGTTATCAATACCACTTGCATTTTAGAAAATTGTATATTATCCAAAAGCATGCTTCGATTTTTGGTGAAAGAACTTTATTAGGCAAAAGGGAAAAATTTATAAATCGTGGATTCATAAACAGGCTATTAACACTCAGGTAATATTTTTATGATTGCCTTGTACACCCAATTCTAATTATTTCTTTCTAGCTCAACACTTTTGTTGGAAAATTGTCTCCAAAAAATATGTTTCATATTTTAACAATTCAATAGAAATGTTTCCCTTTTCCCTTTAACAATAAGAAATAATTAACTATTTTGTACATTATTACTTAGACACGAATCTTTCAGCAAAACCATCGGTGACGTAAACGGCAACATAGTATCTAATTTCTATGGACATGAGAAGGGAGACGAACATGTAGCATCTTTGATAATTCAATGTTATCTGCTTGAGAGTGGTTGCCACGTATAATCAATTTTTTACTTTCGATGGTAGAATTTGCTAATAATGTCAAATCTGTTACAGCTAGGTCTATAGTGGAAGAAGTTTGTAAATTATGTTAAAGGCAGATATCGTTTTATGTCAAGAAGTATCATTGCTCACATAAATAAACATGAAATGCTACCAGAATAACTGTTATTACAGTAGACGATATAAGATCGATCTTCACCCATCTGATATGCAGCTCAGACATATTTTTTGAAGATGTTTTATTGGCAACCAGACGCCATATTGTGAAAAAGAAAAAAATGAAAGTCTACGAACTATTTTAAGTGAAATGTCATTGAATAGCTATTAAAAAAACAAATCGATAGACGTAAGAATCGAATTAAAATCGGTCTACGCGTTTGGATAAAAATATATACATAGGCTAAAAATGAAAATCGACAAACTATGTAAAGCTATCGTTGAATATGTATTTGAAAGTCACAACTTAAAAGTATACAATAAAAAATAAATTTTAACTGTAGGGACCCATTATTCCGAAGATTAGATACAGATTTCAATGGATACCGGTTGTTAAAGTCGCTATGTAAGATACTGGACTTGCATCCTTTTTTTTTTAAATTTATTTTTTTATAAAAGTTTAATTCCTAGCGAACCGGGACGGAAACTGCTACTTTTTATTTAAAAAAAATGAACCTGCTCAGCATTGAGTAATGTATCAAATCCATATTAGTAAATAAGTAGTTTAGCTGCGAATGTGAACGTTGAACTACCTTCATTTAAAAAAATTCTATTGAAATAAATTTAAATAATTGAAAATTCTGATTACTTGTTGTCTATATCACATCATTGTTATCAACAAACTCTTTAAAAAATAGATAGCTTTATTCAATGAGTTTTTTTTTTCTCTATTTTGTTTCCGTAAACATATATAGGAAATTCTATTGTGAAATTTTCTATGATTACAAAATAAGGA